>NC_143488.1:14707777-15010443 GCF_027475165.1 Benincasa hispida
ATGAAGTCTTTTGGCCCTATTTATAAGCATCCAAACCTTCTCCAGAGTTGACACCACTTACTTGGCTACATGGCCAAGTGTCTCCTTCTCACCCCATCAACGCAATGTTGTGATCATCGCAAGCTAAGTGTCTTCCTCCCACGTTGCCAACGCATGAGCCTCCAATCTGATACCACCACCTCAAATTCTTAAGGCTTAAGGCTTCCCTCCCAAGAAGACACATGGTTTTGATGATGTTCTCCTGCTGATCTCATCCTTTGTATGCGTCCAACTCTTGGATGTTCAACGCATAGTCCATACTCAATGCATAGCCTATCATCAACGCATAGCAAGCCAATTCACTCTCATTACAATTCAACTTAGCCATCACAAGAAGCTAACCATCACCAACGCATGGGTTGCGCGTGGCGCCTTGATGCTTAGCCGGGGGCTTCGGCGCATAGGCGTGCTACTTCGACGCATGGGCGTGCAGCGTATGCTGGCCATCGCTCGCTCGCTCGGCACATGGTGGGCGTCTGGCCGAGGCTGCTCGATGCATGGCCAGGGTATCTGACTGAGGCTGCTCGACGCATGGCAGGGGTGCTGGTCGAGGTTGCTCGACGCATGGGCTGCCTTCCAACGCATCACCTCCATCTTTCTTCCTTCAGTCGCATGCCATCCCCAACCACTCTTCCAACGCATCAACACCACCCTTCCAACGCATCAACACACAAAATTTATACTTAGCCAAATTTCCAAATTTCCCAAAAGTTAAATTTCCAAATTTCCTCTTTTCTTCAAATCTCCACCTTTTCATCTACCATTCCACACTAGTTTCCACATCAACCTACTCATCACACTAGTCTTAGTAGAGAAATCAGTCTTAGTAGAGAAATCATCATACTAGTCTTAGTAGGGAACATACTCAAGTAGTCCATAGGCACACCGTCAAACATGAAAAAATAACAAACTGTCCTATTGGTCTAATCATGCATCACATACATAATTTCAATACTGATTAGAAATTCAAACATGCTCATAATACTCGCAACAAGTATATCACGATGACAAAATCATGCTTCTAGAGTCCATTAATTAACTTTATAAATCTAATCTCAAAGGATAACCAACCAACTTACACAAAACTCTCCCTCAAAATCTTCCAAAAAAATCCTAATCCACAATGGGTATTAACCAAAATTGCTTCCAACACAAAGTGAAGCCCCAAAAATCTTAAAAAACCCAATTCTTACCCAAAATAAACCAACTCTTACCCAAACTAAAAATTTTGACAAGAATAGGCAGTGGCGGTCAGCGAACTCAACGATGGCTGACCGGAACGACGATAGAACTCAGGCCAGCGCCGACTGAGACGAGCGGCTGCTTCGATCAAAGGCTAGGGCGGTTGGGAAGGGCATGGTCAGATCTCCAATATCTGGAGTCGACAACGAAGGAAAAAGGCCGACGACTTCGACGCTGATTGGCGAACAGCGTCTGGCGCGAGGAAGCGACAGCTGGCGGCTAAATCGACGGCGACGAGACGAGGCGGCGGCTAAGGTTGTGGCTCTTCGCGATTCTTGAAGGAAAACGAAAAAGGGCGGGGGTGGGTCCGCACGTGGCTGAAGGGAGAGAGAGAGAAATTTCTACTTTCTTTTCTTTTTTTTTTTCCTTTCCCACATGTAGGTATATAACCCCTTTTCCTTTTCCCTTTTAAATTCCAAATTCCCCTCCCTTTTCCAAAATATATTTTTAAATAGTCCATAAAAAAAATCAAATTAAATTATCTCAAACAAATCTCCAATTGCAAGCCAATTAAAATCCAATTAATTTCAAATAATTAAATTGTATTTTAACTTAGCCAAATACATAAATCTCAGATTCTGATTTATCCCAGCAGTCCAACATAAATTAAAACTTAATTACAAAATAAATCGGGATGTAACAAGATCTTCCTTGCTATGACTCTGACAAGGATCCGGTTTATGGGAGCCACTTCTTAAAACAATGGAGGGAATAGAGACGAAGAATTTTCTTAGAACTTTTCTAAGAAAATTGGGAGAATTTCTTAGAAGAAGAGTTTTAGAGTAATCGTAGAGATTATTCTTGTTCTAAAGAGTGTGTTTTATGAGGGCTCTCAAGGGTACTATTTATAGAACTCTATGACTTACTCCTAATCCTATTGAGATAACCCTTTTGCAAGATTTTATATTAAATATTTAAGAATATCTAATATTAATAAATATTTACCCAAATAATATCTCATATTAAATGTTTTATATATTGAAATTATATTTAAATATTTATCTCCTGAAAAATCCTTAATTTGAATCTCATCCAGATTAAATAATTAATTATTTGAATCCAATTCAAATTAATTAATTATGTTTCCAATTATTTAATTTAAATCTTATTTAAATTAAACAACTTAATTATATGGATCTCATCCAAATAATTAATTATCTAAATCATATTCAAATAAATCAATTATTCATATTATAAAGTTATAATTTGAATCCCATTCAAACAAACTTTATAATAAATTATGTAATTGATTGCATTAAATATAATTAATATTTTCCCTCATAAATTTGAACATTCCAAAAAAATTTTCAACGTAGTTGATCTTTGTTGGTCCGTGGTGAGCTAGCAAGAGGACCTTATGAACCTACAAATTATAAGCTCCAATGATCCAAGATTAACTAATTAAACTTTTTAATTAAATTAACCTTCATTCATTAACTACAGAACAAATCATTATAGACCCGTACTTGAACTCTTATGCACTGCAAGACAAGTTGTGACTATGGATATAATCAATATAAGAAGTTGATCCTATTGGGATGTATGCCCTAAAGCCTTGTAGTTATATGTTCACTAAATCAATGGTCGATTAGTTTTATGAAACTTATGCATTAATCCATTAACTAAAATACAGAGTTATCTTCTGTAACTTAAACATGTATGTATAGACATATAGTTGGATGATGTTTAAGTGATAACCTAAATGATCTGTAGTAGATGGATAAGGTTGGGTACCTTATCCTGGTGACACTACGAATATAACTTATTTTGTAGTTGTTACAATTGTTGTACATTCGTGAGACTGTACAAGACCATAGACTGAGTACCTTATCTTAATCATTCATGTGGAGACATGTAAGTAGGGGTATTCTATACAAAGAGTTTGTATAAGACCAAACCACGAAATGAATAGTCTCTCTATATAACACCGTTGATAGATGAGACTTACATTTCACCAAGATGACCATAGGTGTCTTGACCTGAATCTTGAGTGGGTTGTGAACTCTTACCTATGAAGGTGATTCTTTGATTTGTATGGGTGAGAATGACTAGTTTCACCGACTCAATATGCCTATCATTTGGGGATTCGTTTAATTGAGGAGTTGGGAACACAGCTACACAAGAAGAAATTCACTCCTTCTCTATTGTTAGAGTAAGTAGAGAAATTGCTCCCTTAAAAGTTGATTTTGGGGTTTGAACTATTGAGGTTGATGCTCTAAATCTCAGTGGGTTCTGTAGTTTGTAATTATAATGTACAAATAGTTTATTTATTTAATAAATTTTGAGGCATTTTATTTGATATTTAGTGGCATTAACCCAAAAAACCAATAAACTAAGATCCAAGGTTGACTTCTATAACTCGAGCATGTATGTGAAGACATATAGATGGATCATGTTCAAGCGATAATCTAAATGGTCTGTAATAGATGGATAAGGCTGGATACCTTATCCTAGTGACATTACGAATACAACCCAGTTACATTGTTGTAAAGTGCTACAAATGATCTGATCCTGATCATTCATGTGGAGACGTGTGAGCAGAGGTGTTCTCTACAAAGAGTTTGTATAAGGCCGAGCCAGGAAATAAATAGTCCCACTATATAACACCGTTGATAGAAGAGACTAATATTTCATTAGGATGACCATTGTGACTTTACTTGAATTTTGAGTGAGTTGTGAACTCTTGCCTATGAAGGCGGTTCTTTGATTTGTACGGATGAGAATAACCAATTCGCCGACTCTATGTGCCTACCATTTTGTGGATTCGTCTGATTGAAGAGTTGACAACGTAGGTACACAAGAAGGAATTCACTCATTCTCTATAGTTAGAAAAGTAGAGAAATTGCTCCCTTAAGTGCTGATTCTAGGGCTTAAACAATATGACACCACACCCTCTCCTGGCCTGAGAGGGATTTGGTCATAGTTGGACTATGATTTATTGTTCACTAAAAGGATCAGTGGTACTTAAGGAGTTAGATGTAACTACGGCGGCAAAATGGTCATTTTGGCCTAGTTATACTTACCAAAAATTTGTGAAGGGTCATCACACCATTGACTGGTTATATCCAATGGACACATAAATATATTTATAGTGCGAAGAGTGCAGCTATCGGTTTTTAGTGGAGTGACCGACAGTTAATGAAAGTTGGATAATTTAATTAAAGAATTTAATTAATTATTAAAGTATCATTGTTGCTTCAAACTATAGGTCCATAAGGTCCCCTCGGTAGCTCAACTGGGTTTATTAAGAATCAAATTAATTTTTGATTAATTTGAATTATTCAAATTAATTGAAGGAATTAATTATATATGATATAATTAATATAATGCATTTGATACATTATAATATAAAGTTTATTTTGAGAGAAAATAAATATTTGAATATGATTCAAATATTACTTATATGAATTGGGATTTATATTAAATACCATAGATTATCGAGAGTTTTTCAAACTATAGGTTACATTATATTTGATATAATATAAACTATAGGTTATGTATTATATTTGATATAACATATAGTTATATATATAATAAGTTACCTTAGATAATTTATATATCTTATAATTTTATGCAGTATATCTTTTGATGCAATCTTAGGTTTTAATTTATTTCATTTATTCTTTATAATTATTATAAATAAATGAAATTAGAAATTAAAATCTATGATTCAGAGTTGCATGCAAACATAGATTAAAATCATTTTTAAATAGTTTAAAATATGATTCATTGTAGACTTATGTTCATATTATTTCTAATGGGATTAGAAATAAGTATAACCTTTTAATCAATTTACTAGAATTAAATTGATTTAGGTTAAAAGATTAAAATTGTAGCAAATGTATCTATAAGGAACCTTTGTCTAAGGACGATTCTGTCTAGGTTAGGGTATTTAAGTTGATGAAAACAGAGCATCCCTACTTGGGAATTGATCTGGAAGGTGAATTAGATAGATTTTCTATAAGCATGCAATGATTGGTTAAAGTTTATTAAAACGTTTAATGAACAATAATCAATATTGTTTAACTATCAAAAGTAAATGTTACTTTTTGTCAAAATATACAATCACTTAGTAAAATAAGTAGTCATATTTTTCTAAGTTAAATTAACCTTGGGTAAAATACTCAGTGGGAGAAAAATGGGGTATATGATACTTCATTGTTCCTATCACGTTTCTCCCTCATAATTCACACCGTGAGACCTATACTCGGCCTCAAGACACCTTTGCTTGTGTCCCCCCTATGGGTGGTGTTTCTATAGGTTAATACCAAGATGAATAGAAAGAGTGTTTATAGTAAGTGGGAGTAGGACGTGTGTCAACACATCCCACAGTTTCTCTCATTAGTTTGTAGTAAATTTTCATGCTCGGCTTTGAGATACCTTTGCTTGTGTCCCCCTACGAATGATATTTGCATGACCTTTTACTCAAACTCTAGAAATGGATAGGATTGCTTTAGTTTTTAACCAAATCGATTTTTTCCTACAGTTGGCTCATTGAGGCGGAACCCTAGAATCTAAAATGAAGGGTTACACTTACAAGAAAAATGTTAAACTAGTTAATAATTTGATGGACCAAACAATGATGACTGATAATTATAGGAACAAGAGTTGTTCTAGTGTAATTATTGGTTGAGATAGTCTCAATTTAGTGAAGTGGTAATTGATCACCCTATGGTAGCTTTCACGCTGTCCACTGAAACATTATTGTAAAATAGATGTCACATAGGGTGCAATAAAATTAGTTTGCTAAATTGATTGGTTTTTCAAACTGGGTAATGTTTGTTTAACTAATAAAAATAAATTGTATGTTTCAGCAATTTTTACAATATGAATTCTGCTACACTAAATATGTTTGTTGCCAACAAATTAAATGGCGATAACTACGCAACATGGAAAAATACAAGCAATACAGTTCTAATCATCGATGACCTACGCTTTGTCCTAGTGGAGGAGTGTCCTCCAATCCCACCAACCAATGCCACCCGAAGTGTTTGGAAGGCATATGAGCGATGGGCTTAGGAAAACGAAAAAACCCAAGCGTACAACTTAACAAGCCTATCTGAGGTCTTCGCCAAGAAGCATGAACTCATGCTCACTGCCCGTGAGATCATGGAGTCCCTAAGGGAAATGTTTGGACAGTCGTCTACTCAACTCAGACACGATGTGCTTAAATATATCTTCAATACTTGCATGCTAGAGGGGTTCTCTGTTTGAGAATATGTTCTGGACATGATGCTCCACTTTAATGTGGTGGAGATGAATAGGTTTGTCACTGATGAAGCTCGTAAGGTTAGCTTCATTTGGAAACTTTACCTATAAGTTTCCTTCAATTCTGTAACAATGTTGTTATAAATAGGATTGATTACAACCTGACCACCCTACTCAATAAGCTACAGACTTACCAATCCTTGATGAAAGTCAAGGAACAAGGATTCGACCTCTGGAACCAAGTCTGTACCTTCCTCTTCCAGTACCAAAAAGTGGAAGTAGAAAAAGGGTGGCAAAGGGAAGGCTAACCCACCAGCTGCTGCCCACAAGGGCAAGAAAGCTAAGGCTGCAAAAGGAATATGTTTCCATTGCAACCAAGAGGGACATTGGAAGAGGAATTGTCCCAAGTACTTGGCAGAGATGAAGAAGGCCAAGCAAGATAAGTATGATTTACTTGTATTGGAAACTTGCTTAGTGAAAAATGATGATTCGGCCAGGATAATAGATTCGAGCGTCACTAACAATGTTTGTTCTTCATTTTAGGGAATTGATTCCTTACGACAGCTGAAACCTAGTGAGATGATGATGCTTGTTGGAACTAGGCACGTTGTCTCAATGAAAGCAGTAGGAGGACTCCGACTTACTTTACAGAAATCATTTATTTTATTAGAAAATGTGTATGTAGTTCTTGACTTGAAGAGGAATTTAATATATGTAAATGTTTACTTGAATAATCATATACTATACCTTTTTCAGTAAATAAAGGCTTGTTTGCAAAAATGGTATTGATATTTGTTCTGCTAAACTGGAAGATAATCTTTATGTCCTAAGACCATTAGCAACAAAATCCCTCCCAAATATTGAACAGTTTATAAACTGCGATAACTGAAAATAAAAGACAAAAAACTTCTCCAAAAGAAAATGTCTATCTTTAGCACTTAAGATTAGGACACATAAATCTCAATAGAATTGAGAGATTGGTTAAGAATGGACTTCTAAGTGAGTTAAAGAAAATTCTCTACCAGTATATGAGTCATCCTTGAAGGTAAAATGACTAAAATATCTTCTACTGCAAAAGGTCTCACAGCCAAAGAGCCCTTAGAACTTGTACATTCGGACCTCTTTGGTCCTATGAATGTTAAAACAAGAGGAGAATTTGAATATTTCATCACCTTTACTTTATTCAAGGAATGAGTATGTTTGTTTAATGCAACATAAGTCTAAAGCCCTCGAAAAGTTCAAGGAGTATAAGGTTGAAGTTGGAAATGCATTAAATAAAACAATTAAAACATTTTGATCTGATTGAAGTGGAGAGTATATAGATCAGAAATTCAAGGACTATTTGATAGAACATGAAATTGTATCCCAACTCTCAGCACTTGGTACACCTCGGTAGAATGATGTACCAGAAAGGAGAAATCAAACCTTGTTGGACATTGTTCAGTCTATGATGAGTTACGTTTCCTTACCTTACTCGTTTTGGGGTTATGCAGTATAGATTGCAACTTATATTTTGAACTATATTCCATCAAAAAGTGTTACTGATGATGGAGTTGACATTCAACATGCAGAAGATATTTGGATCTTAAACACTCTAATTATATTAATTTTACTGGATTAGCATGCAAGTTCATAATAATAACAGAAATAGGGTTTCAAGTATACAACCTTTGATGAATCCTCTTGATTGCTCCAAATTTCTTTGAATTTCTTCTTCAAGCTCTGAAGTAGACTACTGCAAGAGTCTTCTCTACTATTCTTAGGCCTTAGATTGGATTGTGGAATCCAAATTGAGTGGGGTTTTGGGATGAGTTTTAGAGAGATGGAGAGGAAAAAAAATTTTCAAAATATTTCTTCAGCTTTTTAGTTTTGTATGCCCAAAAATTATGTTGATTAAGCTAGTATTTATCAACCTCAACATGCAAATTAAAAGAGAAGGAGAATTTGACACTTAAATTCCCACTTAGGAAGGTGGATTATGTGTGAAAACTAAAAAGTGGGAAAACCCACTTTCACTCTTTTTAAAAAAAAAAAAAAAATTCCTTTTTAATTCAATTTTAATTTTAAAAAAGAATTAAAATTGAAATTAAATGGGAAATTGAATACTGAATTTGAAAATTTTCAAATTCAAATTTATTTAAAATACTTTATTTTAAATAAATAATTAATTAAAAAAATTTAATTAATTACTTAAATAATTTAATATTAAATATTAAATTAATTAAATACATAATCCAAAACATGCATTCTTATTTATGTGGTTAATATTTAAATCTTTTTAAAATATTTTTAACTCTCCAAAACCGTTTAATTCGTTAATTAAACGTTTAATTATATTGATTATAATAATCCAAACCCTAAATCGAATATGAACATTTCAAATTCTTTCAACACACTATTCTAAGGTTTAATCCTTTTACGAGCTAGTAAAGGGACTTAACCGACCTACAGATCATGAACTCCAACGATTTGAGATTAATTGGTTAAACTCTTTAAACCGAATTAATCAACATTCGTTAACTACTGAGACACTTCAATATAGCTCAATAGTTGCACTCTCCTTATTATAGATATATTTCTGTTCACTTGATTTAACCATAATCAGTAAGTCGATCCTTCACAAGTTGTTTGTATTTATAGCTAGGTCAAAATTACCGTTTTACCCCTATAATACATCTTGCTCCTTAAGTCTCCACTGATCTTCTAATGAACAATTGGTTTATGGTCCTACCAATAAACCGAGTCCCTCGACCATAGAAAGGGTGGGGCCCCTTTATTCAAGACTAGGAGTCAGTACTTAGGGGAACAACCTATCTACTAACCCTAAAACGGGTAGGAGTGAATTTCGTCTTGCAGGACTATGTCCCCAACTATCTATCTAGTCTTACCCCTAAATGGGAGGTTTATCGAACGGCGATATTGAGCCACTCTCACCCATGAAAATTAAAGGATAATCTCGAATAAACAAGAGTTCATAGTTTGCTCAGGATTGAGATCGAGTTACCTTAGGTCATCGAATTGAAATAGTCAGTTTTAATAACAAACGATCTTTATAAAGAAAAGTGACTATTCCGTGGTCTGGTCTTATGCAAACATCTTTTGCATAGGATGCCCACACTTGCATGTCCTCACATGAACGACTTTGGGATCACATCATCTGTATCAATATACAAAGCGGGTCGCATCCATAGTGTCTCCAAGATAAGGTACCCAATCCTATCCATATACTTATAGATCGTTTTGGCTATATACTTAAACTTGATCCTCTTTTATGTCTCTACATAAAGTTTAAGTATTCATATTATAGCCATGGGTTCGTTAGTTTATTGGATTTAGGAATCTATAAATGCAATTTATATGTTCAATACAACTTTATTGAAACAATCTCAATAACATCTTTATATAGATATGTTTAAAGTTTACAAACTGCGAGTTTTAGGGCACAAACTTCCACTTGGACTAAAACTCCAGTGGGTTTAAACATATACAAATATACAATGTTGAGTATGAGAGAATAAATACAATAAACTAGGGTATCTATATACCCATGAATTCTCTCGCCCTAGATTTATGTAGCTCGTAGTCCTAGTCCAACTAGATGACCCTCGAACATTTTAGCCATGAGGGCCTTCATAAATCAATAAGCTAAATTTTCTTCTGAGGCTATTTGCATGACGATCGTGTCTCATCGGTGTATTATCTCCCGAATGAGATGGTACTTGCGCTTGATGTTCTTTTCGTGCTTATGGCTTCTTGGTTCTTTTGAGTTTGCAACTGCTCCACTGTTATCACAATAGAGGATGATTGACAAATGCATATTCGGAACCACTTCCAAATCAGTCAAGAACTTTCTAAGCAATACAGCTTCTTTGACTTCTTCACTTGCAGCTACATATTCTGCTTCCATGGTAAAGTCAGCAATACAACTTTGTTTAATGCTCCTTTATACTATAGCTCCTCCATTCAAAGTGAATATTGATCCTGAGGTAGATTTCCTAGAATTCACATCGATCAGAAAATCAGAATCAGTGTATCCAGTAAGAATTAAATTCTTAGAGCCATATACGAGCATATAGTCCCTCACTCTCTGAAGATATCTGAGGATATTCTTAACGACAGTCTAGTGACTATATCCAGGATTAGACTGAAACCTGCTGACTATTCCAACTGCATAACATATGTCTGAACGTGTACACAACATGACATACATCAAAATCCCGATTTCCGATGCATATTGAATTCTTTTCATTTCCCTAACTTCTTGAGGTGTCTAAGGACACAACCCTTTAGACAAATGAATTCCATGTCTAAAAGGTAATAAATCTCTTTTGGAATATTGCATCTTATATTTCGACAACATGTTTATATAAGATGCTTGAGATAGTGCTAGGCGTTTTGTACTTGTGATTTCGAATTATTTGGATTCCAAGAACATACTATGCATCTCCTAAATCTTTCATTTGAAATTGCGATGCTAGCCATCTCTTGACATCGGCTAGGAATCTTACCTCATTCCCAATGAGTAGGATATCATCAACATATAGTACCAGAAAAGCTACAATTTTGTTGACAATTTTCTTGTAAATATAAGGTTCGTCAACATTCTGTTCAAAGGCATAAGATTTGATCGGCATAAGATTTGATCGTAGTACCAAATCTTATTCCAGGATTGAGATGCTTATTTTAATCTATAAATGGATTTGTTAAGCTTGCAGACTTTTTTGCTCTTGACCCTATTCAATGAACCTTTCTGGTTGAGACTAATAGATACTCTTCATGATAGTCATTTAAAAAAGTTGTCTTAACATCCATTTACCATATTTCGTAATCATAAAAGGTGGCAATGGATAAAAGTATTCTAATAGACTTGATCATGACAACAAAAGAGAAGGTTTCTTCATAGTCTACCTCCTTTTTTTAGGTAAATCCTTTTGTCATGAGACTAGATTTAAAGATTTGTACCTTACCAGCTTGGTCTCGTTTTCTCTTGTAGATCCATTTATAACCAATAGATTTGACCTCATCTGATTGATCTACAAATTCCCATACTTAATTGAAGTACATAGACTCCATTTCAAAGTCCATGGATTTTATCCATTAGTCTCTATCTACATTCTCCATTGCTAGTTTAAAGGTCAATGGATCCTCTAAGTCATCATCAGGTATGACGACCTGAGTTTCTGTTAAATCCATGTACCGGTCAGGCTGTTGAATAACTCTCCCACTACGTCGAGATATTCTCAATTCTTCAGAAGGATGTGATAGAACAGTTTCATCAACAACTCTTGTTGAAGAGCCAACCTGATCAACAACTTTTTTTTATTTGTCTGTAGTTTCTCTGAACATCTCATTCAATACTAGTTTACTGCAAGATTGATGATTTCTTATATGGTTTTCCTCTAAGAATGTAGTGTTTGTCGATACAGGTACTTTATCATCTTAAGGATCATAAAACATACCACCTTTTGTTTCTTTGGGGTATCCTACAAATAGGCATACTTTAGAACGTCGTTCCAATTTCTTTGGGTTTTGCACCAATACATGTGTTGGACATCCTTAAATCTTGAAGTGACGTAAACTACCTTTACGTATTATCCATAACTCATACAATGTTTCTGAAACACTTTTCGAGGAAACCATGTTTAGAATAAATTGTACTGCATATCCTCAAAAAGACTGATGTAATTGGATGTAACTCATCATCAAATGAACCATATCTAACAGGGTTCTTTTTCTCCTTTTTGTTACACCATTTTGTCGTGGTGTACCAAGTGCAATAAGTTGGGATTGAATTCCATGTTCTATCAAATAGTTCTAGAATTCTAAATCCATATACTCACTACCTCGATCTGATCGAAGTGTTTTAATCTTTTTACCTAATAAGTTCTCAACCTCTGACTTATACTCTTTGAACTTTTCAAGAGTTTCAGACTCATGACACATTAGGTAAACATAACCATATCTCAAATAGTCATCAATAAAAGTGATGAAATATTCAGATCCTCCTCGAGCTCTAATATTGAATGGGCACAGAGATCTAAATGCACAAGCTCTAGAGGTTCTTTGGCTCTTTGACCTTTTCCTATAAAAGATATCTTAGTCATTTTGTCCTCAAGACATGATTCACACGGAAGTAGAGAATTATCTTCTAACTTATTTAGAAGTTCATTCTTTACTAACCTCTAAATTTTATTGAGATTTATGTGTCCAAGTCTTAAGTGCCAAAAATAAGTGTTAGGAAAAAATTTTCGTTTCTTATTATGAGTTTCAGCTGTTTTAAATATCTCTATATTTAAAATAGCTTTTGCCTCAGTTGGTTTTAATATATATAAGTTATCTTCAAGTTTAGTAGAACATATTTGAATACCTTTTGAACTAATGAACGCCTTCATTGATATCAAAAGAAACTTTATACATATGTTCGAATAAATAAGAGATTGAAATTAAATTTCTTTTCATGTCTAGTACATAATATACATTTTCCAAAAAAATGTAAGCATCTCCAGAAAAAATAACTTTAGATCTCCCATTGCACAAGCCAAAATGACTTCAACTGTTCCCACCTTGAAAGTCGTCTCGTTCTCTGTCAGCTGTCTCCAGGAACTAGTTTCCTAAAAGAAAGTGCAAATATAGTTAGCAACACATGAATCTAGTATCCAGGTCAAATGAGAACTTTCCACTAAACATGTTTTAATTACAAGTAAATCAAATTTACCTTGGTTTTCCTTTTTAGCCTTCTTTTTAGCAAGATATTTAAGGTAATTTCTTTTCCAATGCCCATCTTCATTGCAATGAAAATATTTTTCTTTTGCAACTTTCGTCTTGCTATTCTTTGCTGGAGTCTTCTTTTTCCCTTTTCCCTTCTTCATTTGGATACTCTTATCCTTAGAAGGTCCAGACTTCTTATCAGAAGGTTTCGTCCTAGATGATGATCCCTTCTAGAATTTTCTTTGGGTAACAACGTTTACTTCCCTGTCCTGATCCTTATTTTTCATCAGGAATTGGTAAGTCTGAAGCTCATTCAAAAGAGTAGTCAAAATACATTCTATTTTATTCATTACTGCATTTGTGCAAAATATTAGAAAAATTGTTGGAAGAGATTCCATGATAAAACTGACTTGGTTCTTTTCATCTATGATAGCCCTGTTTGCTTCCACGATGTTGAAGTGGAACATCATGTCTAGGACATGTTCTCTAATAGAGGTCCCTTCCTTCACATGAGAATTGTAAATGTATTTAATAACATCATGTCTAACGAATGAGGATGATTGTCCAAACATTGCCTGTAACGACTCCATGATCTCCTTAGTGCTCACCATGCTCTCATGCTTCTTAGTTAACACATCAGATATGCTAGCTAAGATGTAGGCTCGAGCTTTTTCATTATCCCTATCCCACCTATCATATGCATCACGAACATTTTAGTTTGTAGTAGAACTGGGAACTGGAGGACATCCCTCCATTAAAAGAAACCTTAAATCATCTACAACTAGCATTGTATTGATGTTTGATTTCTAGTTGGAATAACCCTCACTGTTAAATTTGTCATAAGCTAAAAGTTGGATAATTGAATTAGACATGCTGAAACATAAACAAATTCTATTAGGAAATTGCATATAAATCCAATTTTATTTTAGAAAAAGTAATATTGTACCCAAATATCATTATTTATGTGCAACAATACTTTATTGAGCCAGAATAGATGCTACCGAGTGACAATCAAATACTCCTTCACTGAGCAAGACATTCTTGACTAAAAACTAATTCCAAAATAACTCTTTATTCCTTTATTTATTTAGATACCGTTTTTTATCAAGAACTTACTAACACTTAATAATTATTTTAAATGTGACCTTTCATTTTCAGATTTTCAATAATGATATCAACAAGCCCCTGAAATGAAAGCTATTGCTGAAAACGAAACTAGGAAACTCTATTCATTTCTGAAATTTGAGTTGTTCTGAATCCTATGTTACAACCCTCCGAAGGGATAGTCGCTGGAAAAACGACTAGCTAATGCCGCCTAAAAATGATAGTAGGTGCAATATAAGAATCTCACAGTTCAAAATAATGGAAGAGACCATAGGATATGTTGACACATTTCCTTGACCCACTTACTATGAACAACTTCCCCTATTCACCTTATTATTGACCTATGTAAACACTTTTCAGATGGAGCAGTTGTGGTAAAAGCGGCACGAAGTTGAGCATGGATCTCACGGTGTGAACTCTTAGGGACGTGACAGCTAAAAACAATATATCATATATAATGTTAATCTCCCACTGAAGTGTTCTAATTGATTATTCATTTACTTAGGTATATGCCGGCTAAACCATCCTAAATCTAATTGATTATCTAAGTACAACGATTATATTTGGATTTAACCTACGATGTCTAAGTGATAAAACCATTTTATTACCTTATACTGCTCACACATGCTCATAAAATTGGATTAACAACGGTCAATAATTCGACTATAATCCCCAGGTAGCAAGTGTTCTATAAACTGTCAACTTAAGAACCCCCAGCCTTAGATAGGATTATAGACCGGTTGAGTTTGAAATCAAGGTTTTACGATATTTTTATTTGTTAACCTTAGGTGATGCATCTTATCTTTGTTATAGATTTTAAATGTCTAGTTCATTTTATACATCAAGCATGTCATAATTTAATATATCAACTTATATTAAATACATGAAATCCTAAATAATACATACTATATATTATAACATATTATAACATACTTTAATGCATGAAACATGGTTCCTATGATGGGATTTTAAATCTACAGGCATACTTTATGCCCATACAAGATTTAATTTAATTAAACATACGTTCAAAATGCATAAATAATTAAACATACACTGAAAAGGACTGCTTTATTCATTCTAAGCAAACAAAAGCCTAAAATTGTAAAAAAAAAATAACTTGATACAAGTCTTGAACTGCCCGAAACAACCTGAACCAACTCCAAACCATCTGAACCAGACCTCCAAGGAAGAAATTTGGGCTGAACAGTCTAAAACAGGTTGAATCGAACCAATCAGACCAGAACCATTGAACGGAAGCACGATCGTTCCAAACCCATTGTGAAAAAATAAAGAATTTACAAACATACAAGAACAGAGATGCATCATCGAGTAAATTACAACATGCTTCAATTAAAAACAAAGGGAATCGAGTGACATACCTTTGAAGAACTCTTCTTCAAGTATTCCCTTGATCTACACCAGTAAGGCATCCACGCAAACACGATCCAATGCACGAACGCAACGAACTACCAGAGCAATTCCACGATATGCCAGATCCTCGAACCCAATCAAGTACGACTCGATCCTCGAACCTCGAACAAGAACACTGTCGCACCCCGTACCAGATTACCCTCCTAACCTGGATGGAATGGTGACTGCAGCAGTTACCAACCCTTTTGCTGGCACTTACTACCTATCTTACCTGTTAAATCTTGCTCAAACCCTGAATACATACATAATAACTCAGAACTTAACACATTTACATTTACAGGATTTCACAACATTGTTTACATAGATAATACAACCTAGTGAGCCCCATTAAGAATACTAGTCACTAGACAGACACATGTGTACTAACTAATATAGGTCTTCTATTACGCTTCATTCAACCTGTGTCTTGAGTGGCAAAGCAGCAGCAAAATAGTCTTTTGGGAACTGACCGCTACCTGAAAGAAAACATTTGAAAACGTGAGCTAGAAGCCCAGTGAGTGACTTGATAAAACGTAAATCTCATGCTTAAACTGAAAGCTTGAAAACATAATACTGGGACTTAAAATATACCAAGCAAACGTGTACATAAAATCATTTAAACCAATGTATCTGAAACCTGAATCTTAGCTGAGAATGAACATTCACTGCTCTAATTCCCAACGTCAAGCCAAGGCCAGATGAGACCTCTACCTGTCCTGTTCATATTAAACTGTGGCTAGAAGAGATCCCTATGTCGATCTCTTTAAATATATCGATGGTATCTCAAGTAACATCCTTAAAACATAAACGCTGATAACAACTCTTAAACATCAATAATCATCATTATTCGTTAGTTGAGGACGAGCATACAATGCCCTAGCTCTCAACGTCAGTTATCGGCCAAGAAACCCATACCTCGGCCTCTCACTCAGACCTACTTACATACACATGTTGTTTACTATGTACCGTCAACACCTTAGGTTCATTTATTCAGATATCTTCCCTACCTTCAGTATCCCTATTCATTATGTTTAGAAATACCAACACATGTACTTTGGCAACTTGAGGTATTTAAAACATAGTACGTCAAGCTTCATTCAATCTTAGCTTTATCCCTAACACATGTTTCATACTTTGTGAAATAAGTTGGCTTAAAACATATTGAACTAGCATGTAAAACCACTAGCATGGGTTAGACATGGAAAACATACTTGAAAAACTCATACATTAGTAAACATCATGCGTTGATAAACATTCATAAGCATTAGAAATTTCAAACTATCCTTCTAGCCTAAAGGAATATACGACTGCCTTTATCCTTAGTTAAGAGTGAACTACTAGTTCTAACCCTCAACGTCAACCTTAGTCGGGGAGAACCTTTTGCTCAGTCCCTCGACGTTATATTACCTACTTGCACGTGGTTATAACTGAGTACCGTCGTACCTTATGTATCTGACTAGGATACCTTCTCATTTTCCTTCAGTATCCTTAGGTACTTCTGCTCAGATTCCTTCTCAAACATCATTCAGTATCGAGCTCTAATATACCTTCTCAAATGTCCTTCGGTATCAAGTTGGTCCAGTACCTTCTCGAATGTCATTCGGTACCAAGTTGGTCAAATACCTTCTCAAATGTCCTTCAGCATCTGGTTCGGCAGATACCTTCTTAAATGTCTTTTGGTATCGCGTTTTAAGTAAAACTAGTCATAAACATTTAGTTGAACACTAAGACTTAGTGCTCAAATCATCATACTAGTTCATCCATCATATTAGTTCATCATAAAAATGGAGTTACTTAAACATGCTAAAAGTATTTGGACAAAATAACATATTTAAATCATATCAATTCCATGGAAAACATGCTTTACTTAGCATGAGAATCAGTTTCACAAACACGTTGCTTGGCACTTCATTTAAACACTTAGCATGAGAAATAACTTCAAAGATATCATAGTTTCTAACACTTAGCATGAGAAATAACTTCAAGGAAATCATGGTTTCTAAATCATTAAAACATCAATTCATCACATAGTCACTCACAACTCATTGGCCTCTTAATGGGTTATACGCCTCTCCTAGCTCTTCTTGGAATGAAAGAACATAATTCCCGATTAAACTACTTAGAATTCTTAGCAAAATACCTCAAATAGGTCATTTACTAATGGAAATTTCATCATCAGAGACAGCTTTACTAGCGGATTGTCCTCATGAGTGAGATCAAGTTTTTCCAAGCGATACTCCCTTACCAGCGATACCAGCGAGGTTCAACCCAATTTCTAGTGAGATTCCCTTCTAGAGCGAGATCCTCAGCACAAAATTAGCGAGATTGCCTTCATAAGCGAGATCTTCCTTCTCTATATGAGCTGTTTGCTTGTTCATCCCAAGCAGTTGTCTACTTATGCACACATCCTCTGTTACAACTTCAAAAATTCATAACTCAAAATCTAGCCCTCTTTTGAAGAAACTTTCTTCTACAAATATGTTTAAAATTGAGTTAGCAACATTACCTTAAAATGTCAACTTAAAATTCCTCGTAGTTTAATTTAGAGATTCAAAACTTCATCATTGGCCCCAATTCAAGCAGCTGCCTGCTTGTTCAATAATTTCCAGTTCAAACTTTAAAATTATATAACTCGATTTCCAGGTCTCGTCTTAAAATGTTGCATTCTACAAAGTTGTTTATAACTGAGTTAACAATATTACCTTGAAATTTTAGCTCAAAACGCTTTGCAATTCATTCTGGATCTTCAATTCTTCACTAATGGCCTAGATTCACCTGAGAAACGAACCCTTCGTCTTTATTTTGCCTCTCCGGCCTTATTTCGACGAGTTTTCCTTCTAGCAGCCCAGCCATAGAAATACAGCTGGAATTACACAAATAGCCTAAGTAATTTGTCCAAATCGACCCAATGAATTCGACCTTCTTGCTTATATTACCGCCCAAAATCCAGCATGAACCCTCCTTGTGCCATCTGGCCCACTATTGGTGATGAAGGGCTAAGATTTACCAAATTTTCTTTTTCTAACTTCACTCAATATATGACTTCAGCACTACACCTCATTAAATGGCATGGTCTCATTCATATGCTTATTATGCATTCCATCATCAAGCATGACCTTCCTTAGCCTAGCCGAGTTTTGTCATACTTTTACACTTAGCTACCCAAGAGCCTATTTCTTCTTGCTTCCATCTCCTATCCTTCCTAAGACAAGGCTTTATTTAGCTCATTAGGAAACATCTCATTACTTACTCTTACTTAACGTAATTAAGATTTGGGTTTACAAATTCTTCCCCCCTAAAAGAAATTTTGTCCTCGAAATTTGCTCGGACTTACTTATAACTACAATTGCATAACATCCTTTGATCGTAAACTTTACAATCTTTTTCTTGTCTTTCTTCTTGTCTCCTTTTTACTATGCTTCCGCTACGCTACTCTGGTATTAACTCTGTTCATATTAAGTAATACTAATATGTATGAACAACTTGGTCATCATAGTTCACTGTATTTGTCACACCCTCTGGTGGCTTTTTCATTCTCCACTGAGTCATAATATTCATTTATTACGAGGATGGTCCTTTCCCATTTCCCAGCAATACCATTGGAACATTCTTTTCCAGTTGTCACACCTTTGAATTAATTGCTAGTTCTAAAATCAATATTTGTGTCAACTAGACATTTCGACCTAACCGAGAGCACTCTTCTCAGGATGTCCTTTCTATCCATACTTGGGAGAAGACATTCTTTGTACTATAACATTTCCCAAACTATGGCTTACCATACAGTATACATAAGGTTTCCTTAACTGTACCACTCTCTAGCTCAGTTACAATTCAAACCTCGAGCTATAATCTAGAACATCAGCAAATCTGGACCTTTTCCTTTTTGTCTTCTGCTGACCATTCTGTTCCTTACCTTTATACTCAATGTACCCTGATACACTTTGAGCTCACTGTTGCTCATCTTTTCCTTCCTTTTAGGTTTAATCTGACTAGGACTTCGTCTAGATTACATCTTTTCCTCTGGATTCATTAGAATAGAATTCACGTTTGCCACCAACCTTTGAGCAAACCTACTATACATTCGATTTTTAGTGAAAAGTCTACGTTTACCTGCGTGACTCCTGACTTCCACTTAGGTACCGGTAGTGGATTGAGTAATCCTGCTGGCCTCTGCCTTCAAGATTTCACTTGTTGACAAGTCAACATCACATAGTACTTTCCTATTAGTCTAGAGTGGCCGTTTTGCTCACTTCTTATCATTCTTTACTGCGTTACTACTTAACTGGGAAGGAACCCCTCTTGTTCTCTTCCTACAATCATAACTTGCATTCTTAGACTCAATCCCTCAACATCAATTCATGGCTAGAATGGAGTGTTCTCGACACTATCAATCACAACTTTTGCTCAGTCCCTCGACGTTATATTACCTACTTGCACGTGGTTATAACTGAGTACCGTCGTACCTTATGTACCTGACTAGGATACCTTCTCATTGTCCTTCAGTATCCTTAGGTACTTCTGCTCAAATACTTTCTCAAACGTTCTTCAGTATCGAGCTGCTAAGATACTTTCTCAAATGTCCTTCGGTATCAAGTTGGTTCGGTACCTTCTTGAATGTCCTTTGGTACCAAGTTGGTCAAATACCTTCTCAAATTCGGAATCTGGTTGGGCGGATACCTTCTCAAATGTCCTTCGGTATCGCGTTTTAAGTAAAACTAGTCATAAACATTTAGTTGAACACTAAGGCTTAGTGCTCAAATCATCATACTAGTTCATCATAAAAATGGAGTTACTTAAACATGTTGAAAGTATTTGGACAAAATAATATATTTAAATCATATCAATTCCATGGAAAACATGCTTTACATAGCATGAGAATCAGTTTCACAAACACGTTGCTTGGCACTTCATTTAAACACTTAGCATGAGAAATAACTTCAAAAATATCATAGTTTCTAACACTTAGCATGGGAAATAACTTCAAGAAAATCATGGTTTCTAAATTATTAAAACATCAATTCATCACATATTCACTCACAACTCGTTGGCCTCTTAACGGGTTATACGCCTCTCTTAGCTCTTCTTGACCTGAAAGAACATAATTCTCAGTTAAACTACTTATAATTCTTAGAAAAATATCTCAAATAGTTCATTTACAATGGAAATTTCATCATCAGACACAGCTTTACTAGCGAGATTGTCCTCATGAGCGAGTTCAAGTTTTTCCTAGCGATACTCCCTTACCTGCGATACCAGCGATACCAGCGATACTCACCTTACTAGCGATACTAGCGAGGTTCAGCCTAATTTCTAGCGAGATTCAGCTCAATTTCTAGCGAGATGCCCTTCTAGAGTGAGATCCTCAGCATAAAATTAGCGATTGCCTTCATAAACGAGATCCTCATTCTCCATATAAGTCGTTTGCTTGTTCTTCCTAAGCAATTGTCTACTTATACACAAATCCTCTATTACAAATTCAAAAATTCATAACTCAAAATCCAACCCTCTTTTAAAAAATCTTCCTTCTGCAAACATGTTTAGAATTGAGTTAGCAACATTAGCTTAAAATTTCAACTCAAAATTCCTCGTCGTTTAATCTGAAGATTCAAAACTTCATCATTGGCCCCAATTCAAGCAGCTGCTTGCTTGTTCAATAATTTCCAGTTCAAACTTCAAAATTATATAACTCGATTTCCAGGCCTCAACCTAAAATTTTGCATTCTACAAAGTTTTTTATAACTGAGTTAACAATATTACCTCGAATATTTAGCTCAAAACGCTTCATAATTCGTCCTGGAGCTTCAATTCTTCACTGATGACCTAGATTTACCCGAGAAACAACCCTTTGTCTTCATTTTGCCTCTCTGGCCTTATTCTGGCAAGTTTTCTTTTCAGAAACCTAGCCACAGAAAATAGACTCACAGAGCTTTCGAATGCCCCTAGAATTACACAAATAGCCTAAGTAATTTGTCCAAATCGACCCAATGAATTCGACCTTCTTGCTTATATTATCGCCCAAAATCCAGCATGAACCCTCCTTGTGCCATCTGGCCCACTATTGGTGATGAAGGGCTAAGATTTACCAAATTTCCTTTTTCTAACTTCTCTCACAATATTACTTCAGCACTACACCTCATTAAATGACATGGTCTCATTCATATGCTTATTATGCATTCCATCATCAAGCATGACCTTCCTTAGCCTAGCCGAGTTTTGTCCTACTTTTACACTTAGCTACCCAAGAGCCTATTTCTTCCTGCTTCCATCTCCTATCCTTCCTAAGACAAGGCTTCATTTAGCTCATTAGGAAACATCTCATTACTTACTCTTACTTAACGTAATTAGGATTCGGGTTTTACAAACACTCAACACAACCACTTGATTACCTTGGTATTCTCAATGTGAGAATCTAGGGGGTGTGGGCTCTATGTGAATTTGGTAGAGGAGAAGAGGAAGTATACAATCGAGTAAGTGGGAGAAGGCTTAAATCTATCGTATAGACACTGCGTACTCGATCGTCTAGTAACGAGGAGCAATCGTCTAGTAAACTCGCTCGTCATTCACTCTCTCAAAAGGGCTATCGTATAGCTCTTCTTTCACTCTCAATCAAATGTGATTCGCTTAATCTTATGATTTTGAAAATGAAAATAATTTTCACTTTTATTCTTCAGTTATTAAAACTGAAAGAAACTTCCCACTTCACGGCTAAAGGAGAGAATAACCACCAATAGTTATCACATAATTGTTTTTATTATGAATAAATATAATAACTAATTTATCATATTATATTTATAACATATAGTTTTAAGATCACATCATATGTAATATTTAAACCATAGTTCTTTTCTCTTTTATTTAATATAAATCATATTTATATTAATTTCTCCAATTAATGTATCTAATACATCAAATTAATTATATCACATATAATTGAATCGGTTTAATTATATCACATATAATCAAATTTCCTCTTGTTAATTTGAACATTTCAAACTAACCCAAAAACTGATTCTCAATTTGAATCCATTGAGCTACTAAGGGGCCTTATGGACCTGTAGCTTGAAGCTTCAACAGTATGTGAATAACTGACTAAACTCTTTAATCATGATATCCACCATCCATTAACTACCGAGCACTCCACTAAAGACCGAAAGCTGCATTCCTCGCACTACAGATATATTTTTGTGTCAATTGGATATAACCAATCAAAGTATGATAACCCTTCATAAATCGCTCGTAAGTATAGCTGGGCCAATTTACCGTTTTGCAGCTGTAGTTACATCTAACTCCTTAAGTACCATTCAATTCTTTAATGAATAATACACTATAGTCCTACTATGAATGAACACTTATCGGGCCATGAAAAGGTGTGGCGCCATATTTTTTAAGCCCCGGAATACGCCCTTAAGGGATCAATCTATCTTCTTCTCCCGCTTCAAAGAAGGAGTGAATTCCATCTTATGTAGCTGAGTTCCCAGCTCCCCAATTAGACGAATTCCAAAGTGGTAGGTTTATGTCGGCGATCTGACCACTCGCACCCATGCAAATCAAAGGACCACCCTCATAGGCAGGAGTTCCCAACTCACTCTAGATTAAGGTCATGTTACCTATGATCATCCTAGTGAAATGAAAGTCTCTGTCATGAACGGCGTTAGAAAACGAGACTAAACATTTCGTGGTCCGGTCTTATACAAACTCCTTTATATAGGACACCCCTGATCGCATGTCTCCACATGAATGATCATGATCAGACCATTTGTAGCACTTTATAACACTTATAACATCTATAAAGCAAGTCGTATCCGTAGTAAGACCAGGATAAGGTTCCCTCCTTTATCTATATACTACAGACCATTTAGATTATCACTTAAGGCATGATCCACTTGTATGTCTCCACATACATACTTAAGTTACAACGATAACCAGGGATCTTAGGTTATTGGTTTGTGGTTAATGCAACTAAAATATCTCATATTTCATAGACAATAGTGAAGAAAATATCTCATATTATTACATCACAAATGTTTGTTCATACACGTGTTTACAAACTACAGAACCCTACGAGATTTAGGGCATCGACCCCAACAAAAGGGTGACGAGCAAAGTCATGTTTGGAACAACTTCCAAATCTACCAGAAAATTTCTAAGCTATATAACTTCCTTAGCAACTTGACAAACAGCTACATATTCTTCCTTTATTGTGGAATCTGCAATGCATCCTTGCTTGATGCTCTACCATACTATAGGTCCTTCATTCAGAGTGAACATTGATCCTGATGTGGATTTCCTGGAACTTTATCAGTCTGAAAATCACAGTAATTGTATCCTGTAAGGATCAAATTCTTAACACCATACACAAGTATATAGTTTCTCGTTCTCCTAAGATACTTGAGAATGTCTTTGACCGTTGTCTAGTAATCAAATCCTAGATTGGACTGATATCTACTGATTACTCCCACTGCATGGTAGATATCGAGCCTAGTACACAACATGGCATACATAAGACTACCTACCGCAGATGAATAAGGAATTTGTCTCATCTTCTCAACCTCTTGAGGTGTCTTAGGACACTATTCCTTAGAAAGAATAAATCCATTCCTAAAAAGTAGTAAGCCTTTCTTGGAATTCTGCATCGATTACTTGACAAGAATTTTGTTAATATACGATACCTGAGACAAGGCTAATGTTTTGTTCTTACGATCCTTTATAATTTGGATCCCTAGAACATACTGAGCGTCACCCAAATCTTTATTTAGAACTAAACAGCTAACCATTCCTTAATTTTGGTCAGAAAACCTACATCATTCCCAATGAGTAGGATATCATCTACATACAATACCAAGAAAATTACTAAATCGTTAATGATCTTCTTGTAAACACAAGGTTCATCAACATTTTGATTAAAGCCATAGGTTTTTACCGCAGCATCAAACTTCATATTCCAAGATCTAGATGCCTGTTTCAATCCATAGATGGACTAATTGAGCTTGCAATCTTTTTGCTCTTGACCCAATACTATGAATCCTTCTGGTTGAGTCATATAGATTATCTCTTCAAGATTACCATTCAAAAAGACAATCTTGACGTCCATTTTCCATATCTCATAGTCATAATATGTGGCAATAGACAAGAGAATCCAGATAGATTTTATCATAACAACATGATAGAAGGTTTCTTCATAGTTTACCCCCTCAATCTGAGTATAACCCTTTGCTACTAATCTAGCCTCGAAGGTTTGCACTTTTCCATCTACACCTCTTTTCGTCTTGTAGATCCACTTGCAACCTATAGGTTTTACCTTATCAGGTTGGTCTATAAGTTCTCAAATAGATTTGGAGTACATAGATTCCCTTTCTAGATTCATGGTCTTAATTCATTCATCTTTGTCAACATCTTCCATTGACTTATTACAAGACAACGGATCCTCAACATCATCATCAATGATGTTTTGAGCTTTTGTTAAACCCACGTAGCGTACAGGTGGGTTTACAACCCTTCCACTATGTCGAGACAATCTCAAATATTGGGATGGATTAGTTTGACTAGACGAATCGACATCAGCAACTTTTGTTGACATACTAGCCTCTTCAACAACTCTTGTTGAAGTTTCAGTAGTATTTTCAGAAATTTTTATTAAAACTATTTTGCTTCGTGGTTTATGGTCCCTCATGTGGTCTTCCTCCAAGAATGTAGCGTTTGTCAATACAAATACTTGATTTTCATTTGGATTAAAGAAGTACCCACCTTTCATTTCCTTGGGGTAACCTACAAATAAGCATACTTTCGAACGAGGTTCCAACTTTTTGGGATTTGTCATAAGCACATGGTTTGGACATCCCTAAATTCTGAAGTGGCGTAAACTACCTTTATGGCCTCTCCACAACTCCAAAGGTGTTTCAGAAACACTATTTGATGGAACATTGTTCAAAATGTAAACAGTAGTTGTTGGGATTAGTGTCCTAATTCTCCCGGAGTCTCGTAGTTTGTAAACTTTGTACACGTTGTTATTAATAAAATAAGAGTTATTTTATTTACATTTACTCATATCCAATAAACAAAGATCCGTATTTATTGTATGCAAACTTAAGCATGTATTTGAACTTCTTTTACAGTCATGGTGGGTTTTCTGCATTGCGTTTAAGAGTTAAATGTGTTTGTGTATGTGTTGATGAATGTTTACGGGATGGTTGCCTCTATTTAAACCTTCATTTACGTTTACAAAATTTTAATTTGTAAGGGCCCTTGCGTTTTTTGGCATAATTAAGAAGCAATCGAGTCTGCATTCAAAGTGTTTGATGTTTGTTGAGTCGTTCGTGATGAAGTTTCGAAGCATGGAGATGCGAGAAAGAAGACCAAAAATTGGTCGTATGGTATAGCCTACGGTAAACGATCGTTGAGATTTGGCTAAACAATCGTGTAGAAAAGTTTTGCCTAATCGTGTAGTATTTACTAAAGGATCATTTAGCTAATGTTAAATGATGGGGTAAAGCATTTACTCTATCGCATAGCATTGGTTGCTCGATCGTGTGGATGCTGAAGGTAAACGATCGTATAGAGCATTTGATGCTCATCGTTTAATAAAAGGCATGCACACTAAAGGATCGTGTAATTAGCATGCTTCGCCGCGTAGTCACTGACTACACGATCACCCGATATACGGTATCTTGACGTTTGCTCAGCGATCGTTTAGATGATTATGCTTCACCGCATCGTTGTCGTCTACTTGATCGTTTAAGGCTTATGTTGCACGATGCACGCTGCACTATCATGTGCCTTCATGCTTCATCACATAGTCAAAGGTACACGATCGTTTAAGCTCAAGAACTGTTGCTAAACGATTGAGTAAAGTGTTTACTCTCTTATGTAAGCGATCACAAGGTTTTGGTACACGATCAAGGAGATGCGTTTCTTTGCCCGAACGGTTCAAGACCCAGTTCGCCTGTTTGAACGAGAGACTCATTGTGCTTTATAATAGTTAGCTTTAGTTTTTGAGGATTTTGAGGCTAATTATCCCGGTTCATCAACTTTTGTGTAATATAAATGAGATGTATGTTGGTTTATATGCTATAGTGTATGACATATAGATTTGAAACCCACCTTAGGTTATGCAATTATTCATACATCATATATTATAAGTGTTATAATATAGTTTATGGCATGATGAAATTACAAGAAAGCATGTGCATGCATCATGAAATATAGGAGTTATATTTATGCATGCATTAAGCATAGTCATGCATCATCTTTATATTATAAGAGCTATAGTATAAGGGTTTATGGAAGTATGTATGCTTGGTTCGTTGCTTAGTTATATAAGGTTATATACAAGTAGCAATGAATGAACAATGCATGGAGCATGACACTTAGGCTTGTTTATAAAAGTTATAAATGCCTTATATGTGTAGCTTCACATTGTGATGGTTTTGGTTGTTTCTTGTTATAAGCGTCATAATGGAAATTAGAACTAAAATCGATAAGAAAGAATTGCATGCAAACTTAGGTGAACTCATGTTTTAAAAGGGTTTTAAAATTGGATTGAGATAGACCTAAGTTCAAGGTTCTAATAAGATTAGATACCTAAGTTTAATCTTTTGAATCGGTTTAATAGGACTACATTGATTGGCATAAAAAATTAAATTTGTATTAAATCTATCTATAAGGGACCTTTTGTCTAAGGTGAGTTCTGTCTAGGCTGGGGTATTTAAGCTGACAAAAACGGAACACCTTTACCTAGGAACCTACCTAGAAAGGTGATTTAGATGGATTTGCTATAAGCATGCGACAGTTGATCAAAGACTTCATTAAAGAGTTTAATGGATGATGATCAAAAGTTTTTCAAACTTCCAAGGTAAGAGTTAATCTTGGGAAAACCTAAAAAGTCACTTAGTTAAATCCTTAGTCATGTTTTTTCTAAGTAAATTAAACCCTAGGTTATAAAATACTCAATGAGAGGAAGAGATATATATGATATGTCAATAATTCCACTCATGTTTCTCCCTGAATGTTCACGCCGTGAGATTCATGCTTGGTGCCCTGGGAGCATCCCCTTTCAGATGGTGTTTTCATGAGTCAATATCAAGGTGGGCGGAGAGAGTATTTATAGTAAGTGGGTGAAGGATATGTGTCAACATGTCCTGCGGTCTTCTTCATTGGTTCACACTGTGAGATTTTCTTGCACTCCCTCGTGGCGCCTTGGGAGTGTCCCCCTTCAGATGGGTTTTGTGCAGTTGGTCAATATCAAGGTGAACTCTAGAAATAGATAGAGTCACTTTAGTTTTTGTCCCAATTGGATTTTTTCCCCTTCAAATTGGCTGCTTGGGGTAGAACTCTAGGGCCTAAAATGACGGATCACACTTACGGGAAATTGTTAAGCAAGTTAATGATTTCTTGACCAAATCAATGATGGCTAGTTGTTATAGAAACAAGAGTTGTTCTGGTATTAATGACTGGGAGAATGTCTCAATTTAGAGGAGGGATGAATTGACTACCCTTCGGTCGCTTTTGTCCTAAACCTTTAAAGCGTCATTGCAAAAATAATTGTCACACGGGGTTCATTTCAATTTTGCTAAACTGTATTGGATGTTGTTTTTTCAAAGAGTATTTGCTAAAACCTAATGTAGGTCAATGTGTTAGTTTTTTTCAGCAATATGAATGATTTTCCGTTAGTTGCCTCTTTAACTTTGACTGATTACATACATTGGAAAGAGTCCGTTAAAACACATTTCGTGGTAAATGACCTCGAGTTTGTCATGGTTGTGGAGTGTCCTTAAGTCCCCACCCTTGATGCACCGTGAAATGTTCGTAATGCATATGAGGTGTGGATGAAGGCTAACTCGTTGGCCCGACTTCACATTTTGGCTAGCATACCTTATGCATTGGCCAAAATGATTGAGAATATGGTCATTGCATGTAAGATCATGGGCTCGTTGAAAGAATTGTTTGAACGCCAGTTCTTACTTTTTGAGCACAAAGGGATGGATGACAAAGAAACCAGTAGCGTCAATTCCTAAGATAACCTCCAGTTAGAGAAAGTAAGTGTTGCTGACTTTGATGAAGTTCATCGATGAGAAGTGTTCCTCTGAAATGGAACTTGGAGTTTATTTAGGTCCTGATACTGATCCCATTACTCTCCAAAAGAGGAAAACATCTAAAGATAGTAAATGTGATTTGTTTGTCTTGAAGACGTGTTTGGTAGAGAATGATGATTCTGCCTGGATTCTTGATTCAAGTGATACTAACCATGTAAGTTCTTCCTACCAAGGATTTAATTCCTGGCAAATGTTGCAAGAGGGAGATTTGACTCTTCGAGTCGGTACTGGTGAGATTGTTTCAGTTGTTGTTCTAGGCAGGCTGAAGTTATTTTTGGACAAGAAATGTTATCCGTTACTGGATAATGTTTTTGTAGTTACTCATATCAAAAGGAACTTAATCTCAATTTCTTGTCTCATTGAACAAGGTTATACCGTCTTCTTTTCTAAAAGTAAAGTGTTTATTTTCAAGAATGGTATGGAGATTTGTTTTGGTTCAATAGAAAATAACTTGTATGTACTAAGGCCATTGGTCATCAAAGCCTTGCTTAATACTAAAATGTTCAGTATAGCGACAACTGCAAAAAGACCAAAGGTTTCTCCTAAGGAAAACACCCATCTTTGGCATCTAAGGTTAGGTCACATCGACCTCAATACGATTGAAAAGTTGGTGAAATGTGGACTTCTAAAGAGTTTAGAAGAAAACTCCTTGTCGGTATGTGAATCATGCTTTGAAGGCAAGATGACCAAACGACCTTTTATTGGAAAAGGTTACAGAGCCAAGGAAACCTTGGAGCTTATACATTCAAACCTCTATGGTTCGATGAGTGTTAGAGCTCGAGGTTGGTATAAATATTTTATCTCTTTCATAGATGATTATTCAAGATACGAGTATCTATACCTAATGCAACGTAAATCTAAATCCCTTGACAAGTTCAAGGAGTATAAGGCTGAAGTTGAAAACTTATTAGGTAAGAAAATAAAAACACTACAATCTAGTCGTGGTGGAGAGTATATGGACCTCGAATTTAAGAACTATATGATAGAACATGGAATCACGTCCTAACTCTCAGCCCCGGGTACACCTCAACAGAATGGTGTATCAGAAAGGAGAAATAGAACCTTGTTGGACATGGTTCGGTCTATGATGAGTTATGCTCATCTTCCAGACTCGTTTTGGGGATTTGTAGTAGAGACTGCATGTTACATTTTGAACAACATGCCCTCGAAAAGTGTTTCTGAGACACCTTTCGAGATGTGGAAAGGTCATAAAGGTAGTTTACGCCACTTCAAGGTTTGGGGATGTTTGGCCCACGTGCTAGTGGCTAACCTAAAGAAGTTGGAACCATATTTGAAAGCTTGCCTTTTTGTAGGTTACCCCAGGGAAACGAGGGGTGGATACTTCTATGATCCGAGTGAGAACAAAGTGTTTATGTCGACAAATGCTATCTTCTTGGAAACAGACCACATTAGGGATCATAAACCATGAAGTAAGTTTGTTTTACATGAGATACTACTGAAATTGTTTTACAAAGTGTTTCTAGTAAGACTACTGAAAGTTCAACAAGAGTTGTTGAACAAACTGATAGATCAACAAGAGTTGTTGATGTCAGTACATCTAGTTAACCATCTCTAGAGTTGAGACTGCCTCGACATAGTGGGAGGGTTGTGAACCCATTAGATTGCTACATGGGTTTAACTGAATCCCAAAACATTATGTTTGATGATGGGGTCAAGGATCTATTTTCTTATAAGCAAGTAATGAAGGATGTTGACAAAGATGAGTGGATTAAAGTCACGAACAAGGAAATTGAGTCTATGTACTTTAATAATATCTAGGAACTTGTGGATCAGCCTAATGGGGTAAGACCTATAGTGTGTAAGTGGATCTACAAGAGAAAACGAGGTGTAGATGGAAAGGTGCAGACCTTTAAGGCTAGACTGGTGGCAAAGGGTTATACCTAGGTCGAAGGAATGGACTATGAGGAAACTTTCTCACCTATTGTCATGTTGAAGTCTATCAGGATACTCTTGTCCATAGCCACATTTTAGGATTATGAGATATGGCAAATGGACGTCAAGACTTCTTTCTGAATGGTAATCTTGAGAAGACCATCTACATGGCTCAACCAGAGGGGTTGATTGTTCCAGATCAAGAGGAAAGAGTTTACAAGCTTAATAGGTCCATTTATGGGCTGAAACAAGCGTCTAGATCGTGGAACATTAGATTTGACAGTGCAATCAAATTGTTTGGCTTTGATCGAAACATTGATGAGCCTTGTGTTTACAAGAAAATCATCAACAGCTCAGTAGCTTTCCTGATACTGTATATGGTGAAGGATCTCTTACCGAAGAGTTCCATGAGCACGTTCAGATCGCTCCAATCTCATCGTGATCAAAATACACAATATACAATCAAACGTACAGTTATGCAAACAAACAATAATTATCGCCATACTATGAACAAGAAAATAACAAGGGAATAAGTTGTCATACCAGTTGAAGACGTTCTTCAAACTTTGGAACTCAACGCAGTGGAACCCTCCACCCAATCAACCAACGCCCAGCAGCAGTGTCGACTACAGCAGCACGAACAATGCACGAACACGAACGTCGCGAGGATGACACCACCAGAAAAGAGCCCCAGGTATTCTCGGAGTGAGAACCCAAAGTGTGGTCTTTGGTGAATTTGGTAGAGAAAGGAGGAAGCATGGATCGTGTAGGCGATAAGACAGTGGGAGGGAAAAAGACACTATCGTATAGCAAAATGCTTATCATTTAGGAGAAGCTACACGATCGTGTAGATTTTACTGAACGATCGTTTAGGAAATGGTATATGATTGTTTAGCAAACTTGGCACACACCACGATCATTTAGGGAAGCTATCTGATCGTGTAGGAACTAGTGTACGATCGTTTAGGCGCAAGGTGGATGACCGTGTAGGCGGAGAGGGACTATCGTATAGGCTCTCAAAATTCTTAAGCGATCGTTTACGATTCACCAGTGCATTTCCTTCTTTTTTTTGGACGACGATTGAACGAACGATTCAAAATGAAACAATTTCATTTTTATTTCATCGGTTACAATAACCGACGCTGCCCCACTAACCTACGTCTGAAAGTGATAAATTGGCTTAATTATCATATAATTAACCAATTAATTAATAATAAATATAATCATATTATATTTTTATCCTATAGTTTGATATCACATATCTACTATAGTATTTTCTCCTCTACTTGATATAAATCATATTTATATCTAATTTCCTCCAAAATAATGTATCTCATACATTTAGCCAATTATATCATATATAATTAACCAATCCAATTATATCATATATAATCGAACTTCCTCTTGTCAATTTGAACATTTCAAATTAACCCACACACTGGTTCTCGACTTTATCCAAGCTACCCAGGGGACCTAATGGACCTGTGGCTCGAAGCTCTAATGGTCCGTGAATAGCTGACTAAACTCTTTAGCCATGAGATCCACCATTCGTTAACTGTCAGACATTCCACTAAAGACCAACATCTAAACTCTTCTTACCACAGATATATTTCTATGTCCATTGGATATAAACAATCATGAGTACAATTACCCTTCATAGATGCTCGTAAGTACAGCTAGGCCAAATTACCGTTTTGCCCCTGTAGTTACATCTCACTCCTTAAGTCCCATTGATTCCTCTAATGAACAATACAACATAGTCCAACTATGTGTGAACACCTCTCAAGTCAAGAGAAGGTGTGTGGCACCACATCGTTCAAGCCTTGGAATCAGCCCTTAAGGGAGCTATCTCTCTACTTACCCCTGCCTCGGGGAAGGAGTGAATTTTATCTTGTGTTGCTGAATTTCCAGCTCCCAAATCAGACGAATCCCTAAAATGGTAGGTTTGAATCAGCGACCTGGCCACTCGTACCCATACAAATCAAAGGACCGCCTTCAATGGCAGGAGTTCCCAACTCACTCAGGATTAAGGTCATGTTACTTATGATCATCATAGTAAAGTGAAGTCTCTGTCATGAACAGTGTTATATAACGAGATGTTAACACTTCGTGGTCAGGTCTTATACAAACTCTTCGTATAGGACGCCCTCGCTCGCATGTCCCTAACACGAATGATCAGGATCAGACCATCTATGACAAGTCACAACACTTGTGACCATTCCACAAAGTGGGCCGCATCCGTAGCGTTACTAGGATAAGGTTTCCCTCTTATATCCATATACTATAGATCATTTTGGTTATCACTCAAGACATGATCCACTTGTATGTGACCACATACATGTTTGAGTCACATACAGATAACTAGGGATTTTATGTTTATTGGTTTATGGTAAAGCAAATAAAACAAAAAAACTGAGCAAAATACAAGATGTGAAGTAAATATCATATATTACACAACACAAACATTCGTACAAACTGTTTACAAACTATAGGACACGAGACTTTAAGGCATCAACCCCAACATGTGGATGATATCTTACTCATAGGAATGATGTAGGTTTTCTGACTGACATTAAAAAGTGGCTAGCCGCCCAATTCTAAATGAAAGATTTAGGAGACGCGCAGTATGTTCTAGGAATCCAGATCATTCGAGATCGTAAGAAAAAGAGGTTGGTCTTGTCTCAGGCATCGTACATTGATCAAATGTTGATCAGGTACAGGATGTAGAATTCCAAGAGGGGTTTATTACCCTTCAAGCATGGAATTTTTTTGTCTAAGGATAAATGTCCTATGACACCTAAAGAGGTTGTGGAGATGAGACGGATTCCTTATGCTTCGGCTGTTGGAAGCTAATGTATGCAATGTTATGTACTAGACCTAACATTTACTATGCAATAGAGATTGTCAGTCGCTATCAGTCCAATCCAGGATTAGATCACTGAGGCGGTCAAAACAATCCTCAAATATCTTCGGGGAACGAGAGACTACATGCTTGGTAATGGAGATAAGGATTTGATCCTTACAAGATACACAGACTCTGACTTTCAGATTGATAGATATTCTAAAAAATCAGCATCAGGGCCAATGTTAACTCTGAATGGAGGAGTTGTAGTTTGGCGAAGCATCAAGCAAGGATGCATCGCAGACTCCACTATGGAAGCCGAATGTATAGCCGCTTGTGATGCTGCTAAAGAGGTTGTTTGGCTTAGGAAGATCCTTATAGATTTAGAAGTTGTTCCAAATATGTCTTTGTCGATCACTCTCTATTGTGATAACAACGAGGCTGTGGCAAATTCAAAAGAACCTTGGAGTCATCGTAGAAGCAAGCATATTGAACGAAAGTATTATTTGATCAGGGAGATTGTGCATCGCGGTGATGTGATAGTCACGAAGATCGCATCGGAGCACAACGTTGCTAATCCGTTTACAAAGGCTCTCAGGGCTAAAGTGTTCGAGGGTCATCTAGAGAGTCTGGGCCTATGAGACATACGACATCTTGTCTAGGGTAAGTGGGAGATGATACTGAGTTATAGAGTATGTCCTAGTTTATTGTATATTGTAATTGTTTTTTCATGTATTGTACATTAGTCTCCCGAGGCATTAGGACAAGTGGGAGATTGTTGGAATTGATGTCCTAATTCTCCCAGAGTCTCGTAGTTTGTAAACTTTGTACACATTGTTATTAATAAAATAAGAGTTATTTTATTTGCATTTACAAATATCCAATAAACAAAGATCTGTGGTTATTGTATGTAAACTTAAGCATGTATATGAGATATACAAGTGGATCATGCCTTAAGTAATAACCTAAAAGGTCTGTAGTATACGAATTAAAGAGGGATACCTTATCCTGGTGACACTATGGATACGGCCCGCTTTGTAGAGGCTTACAAGTGTTGTGAACTACTACAGATGGTCTGATCCTAACTATATTCATGTGGAGACATGCAAGGGGGGGTGTCCTATACAAAGAGTTTGTATAAGATCGGACCATGAGATGATTAGTCTCTTTATATAACGCCATTGATACTTGAGACTTACATCTCACTAAAACAACCATAGGTAACATGACCTTAATCCCTAGTGTTTTGGGAACTCCTGCCTATGAGGGCGATCCTTTGATTAGTATAGGTGAGAGTGGCCAGATTGCCAACTCAAAAAGCCTAACTTTTTGGGGATTTGTCTAATTGGGGAGTTGGGAACTCAGTTACACAAGATGAAATTCACTCATTCCCCGAAGCAGGGTTAAGTAGATAGATTGCTCCCTTAAGGGATGATTCCGAGTCTTGAACATAGTGGTCACATCCTCTCTTTGGAAGAGAGGACCCAGTCATAGTAGGACTATGTCTTATTGTTCATTAGAGGAATCAATGGTACTTAAGGAGCTAGATGTAACTACAGGGGAAAAACGGTATATTAGCTCAGCTATACTTACAAGCGATCTGTGAAAGGTTATCACACTGTTGATTGGTTGACATGGACACAGAAATATATTTGCAGTGAGAAGAGTGCAACTATCGTTCTTTAGTGGAGTGTTCAGCAGTTAGCGGATGGTGGATCCCGTGACTAAAGAGTTTAGTCAGTTATTCACAAACCGTTTGAGCTTGAAACTATAGGTCCATAAGGTCCCCTTGGTAGCCCAATGGATACAAGTTGAGATTCAGTTCTTGGGGTTAGTTTGAAGTGTTCAAATTAACAAGAAAAAATTAAATTATATATGATATAATTGGTGTGATGTATGAGATACATCAAGTGGAGGAATTAATGTAAATATGATTTACATTAAGTACCATAAAATAGAAAAAGAACTATGGTTTATATGTTTCATGAGATGAAATATTAAAACTATAGGTTATAAATATAATATGATAAGTTGGTTATCATATTTATTTATAATATATTAATTATATGATAATTAAATCTTTTTCTCTAATAATTGATTGAGTGGGTGGTTATTGGTGGTTTTATGGTAACCATGAGATAAAAGGAAAATTGTTGTTCTAAAATTAGAAGTTGCCTCATTCGGAAAGAACTCACGAAGAAAAGCTATCAAGTGAAAGAGTTTCACTAAGCGATAGCTGTGTAGAGACTAAACGATCGTGTAGAGTTGACTAAACAATAGTCATTCAGCTAATCGTAGCTAAATGATTGAGTGGCTTAGTCTATGCGATAGGCTGCTATTTACTAAACGAACGAGCACATCGTCTATACGATAGATAGTGTCTTATCTCCCACTTACTCAATCGTCTACTTGATCGTAGACCTCCAGTCTCTTCCTCAAGCCAAGATCATACAGAGCCCATAGCTTATGGATTATCACACCGAGAGTACCAAGGTACCCATTATGGTGGTGTCCTCACTCAGTTCATGAATCGAATGTGACTTGAATGGATTCGAGAAGCTGTTGGTCGTTCGTTGTGTTCGTGCTGTTGTTCATTGGCTATATCAGTCATTGCATTCGAGTGTGCTATTCTTTGACGCTTGGAGATTGATCGAGGGATTTGTGAATAATGGTTCTTCAAAGGTATGCATCCTCTATCCCTTGTATCATTGTTCAGCATGCTGTAATTTCTAGTTGTGCATGACTTAGACTGTAAATGTTTGTGTTCAATCTGAATGGAATTTGGAATGATCCCTTCTGCTACTCATGGAAATCCTCGTGTTAGATTTTCTTCAGTAGTCTCTACTGCAAATTCCTAAAATGAGTCAGGAAGTTGAGCGTAACTCATTCTAGATTGAACCATGTCCAACAGGGTTCTATTTCTCCTTTCTAATATACCATTCTGTTGAGGTGTACCAAGGGCTAAAAGTTGGGATGTTATTCCATGTTCTATCATATAATTCTAGAATCTTAAGTCATATACTCTCCATCACGATCAGATTGTAGTGTTTTTATCTTTTTACCTAACAAGTTTTCAACCTCAGTCTTATATTCCTTGAACTTTTCAAGTGCTTCAGACTTGTGTTGCATTAGGTATAGATACTCGTATCTTGAATAATCATCTATAAAAGAGATAAAATATTCATACCCTCCTATTGCTTTACATTCATCGGACCACAAAGGTTGAATATATAAGTTCTGAGGCTTTTTCGGCTCTATATCCTTTTCCAATAAAAGGTCATTTTTTTATCTTAACTTCAAGGCATGACTTACATACAGGTAAAGAATTTTCTTCTAAACTATTTAGAAGTCCATTTTTCATCAATCTCTCAATTCTATTGAGATTAATGTAACCTAATCTTAGATGCCAAAGATGGTTATTTTCTTTAGGAGAAATCCTTGGTCTCTTAGTAGTTGTTGCCATTCTGAACATTTCAGTATTTAGGACAGCATTTGTAACTAATGGCCTTAGTACATATAAGTTACTTGCTTTTGAAGAAAATCCTCTCCATTTCGGTTTTTTAAAATAAATAATTTACTTCCAGAGAATGAAAGAGAATAATTTTGCTCAATCAAACAAGAAATAGAAATTCAATTCCTTTTAAAACTACATATGCATCATCTAATAACATATATCATTTTTTGTCTAAAAGTAACTTAAGTTTGCCTACAGCAACAGTTGAAATGGCCTCACCAGTACCAACATGAAGAGTCATTTCCCCAACTTCCAATTGTCTCTAGGAATTAATCCCTGATAAGAAGAATGTTGAGGATAAATTGCTCATTAATTGTCATGCGATGATCATACGATGGTTTGAATAATATGTGTTATGTGTCAAGTGAATATGTGATAGTTAATCGTTCCTGTCACAAGTTTTCTCACTCTCTCACCAAGTATAATGAGATCGCAAGTTTCTTAGAATGATCCAATGTCGAACACGGGGATTTGTTATGATGTTGTTGAAGTAAAGGGAATTATGCAAATGTGTAAATATGCGTTGTTTTTTGCGATGAAAATAAAATACATACAAATAATAAATTTCTAAATAACTGACTCCCTAACAATTGTGAGGCTAAGATGGGTGAGTAAAGCCACAGACTAAATAAGGGTTTATATGGGGAAGGAATGGCTAGAGGGAAGGCATTAAATAAATCTCATTTCATATACTACCACGGTTCTTATTCCCGATTGGCACACACCTTTCGGTGGTTGTCTCAATAGTCATATTTCTATGAGTTGTTAATGGGAATGTTGTAGAACGCAAGGTTGTTTCTATCTCTAGAAATACTTCTTGCTTCGCTTAACAAGTTCTATCAACTTTTCTCTTTCGAGGAGCTGATTGTATGCCTCAACTCTGCTCTTACAGGCAAGTAACTTTTGACATATGTTAAACGAACGTGGTAATATCTTAAGATGTGATTTAAATCATAAAAGTGACCTTCCCTCTTACCCTAAGGATTTAGTGATTCATGAGAGAAGAGATAACAAATGCATGAGAGTAAAGTGAAGATGAACATAATGATATTATTAAGATAAGAGAATCTTTCGAATACAAGTTGTTCAGGAAATTGATCAAGTAAATTCTACAACTTGTTAATACACAAGAAATGAAATGGATTCATGACCAATATCAATCTCTTGATACGATGTGATGGTGGTAATGACTACCGGCTATATGTGATGGATGGAGTGGTGAAAGCCCTTCTCATGATTTTTCTCCAATGAGCCTTCTAGAAAGGAATGGAATTTGGAATAAAATATTCTCTCCGATTTTCAACTCCTAGATTCCATCACTTAATGTGTTGAAACTCGAGTTATAATGTCCTGCGTTATCCTATCTTGGAATTCCCTCTCTGATTGGTTGCTATCATTTGGCAAGGTAAGTGCGAATGTTAGTGTTTCATCATGGCCAATGATCAGGGAGTATGTCAGAATATATGTTGTACAATTTCAGAAATCTCGAGGCATTCATTGATTGCGTTTCTCCTTGAAGGATTGGTGCATGCGCCGATTCCTATTTTCCTGCAAAACATAAACATAGGTGCACTTTGACCATGAAATGCGGTCAGTGGGTGTCTTAAGTACCTTAGTACAATTTTGATTTTTATATATCATTTCACCATGATTGGCGCATTTTTTCCTCTTTGTTGTCACATATTTCTAAGAAAAAGGCATAAATATCTTGTATTTCTACAAATTATCAAAGAACATACGTGATTAGTTCTTGAATCAACTATCCAATCAGAATCATTATTCTCTACTAAGCACGACTCCAGGATCAACTTGAACATCCTTATTATGAATTCAAAGTGCAGTGACCATGCTCTTAAATCTTTTGGCCAAGGCATCAGGTATGCTCGCCAAAATATGAATTCGAGTGTCAAGATTGGCCTTCATTAACATTTTGTATGCATCACGAACATTTTGTGTTGTTTAAAGGGTTGGAATTGGAGGACATTCTTCAATTAAGACAAAATTAAGGTCGTTAACCACGGACATAGTTCTAATCAATTCTTTCCAAGTCGTGTAATTGAATTCGGTCAATATTTCAGCATTAAGAAGGTTCATCGAAGTGCTAGTCATTTTTGCTAATATAAAACAAATTACTTATTTTAGACACTTATACAAAAATTCATTTTAATCCAATCAGTTTAGCAAAAACTAATAATGAACCTAATATTATTCCATTTTCCAATGATACTTCAGTGATTTATGACAAAAGCCACCGAAGGGTGTTTAATCACCCCTCCCTGAATTGAGATATTTCTCAACCAATCATTATACCAGAATAACTTTTATTCCTATAACGATTAGTTACCATTGATTTGGCCAAGAAATCGTTAACTTGCTTAACAATTTCTTGTAAGTGCAACCCTTCATTTTAGACTCTAGAGTTCCGTCCCAATGAGTTAACCGAAGGGAAAAACCGATTCGGAAAAAAACTAAAGTGATCCTATCCAAAAAAAAATTCTGAAGTTTGCCCATGATATTGACCTAATACACAAACCATCCAAAGGGGGATGCTCCGAGGGACCCTCGAGGTCGTGCAAGAAGGTCGTAAGATGCAAACCAATGAAGGAGACCGTTAGACATGTTGACACATATCGTTCTCCCACTTACTATAAACACTCTCTCCATTCACCTTGATAATGACCCATGCAAACACCATTCGAAGGGGGATGTTTCCAAGGTACTTCGAGGCCAAGCATGAGTCTCACAGTGTGAACTTTTAGAGAGAATGTGAGTAGAAAAAATTGACATATCGTATATATCTTTTTCCTCCCACTGAGTATTTTACAAAAACGGGTTTATTAACTTAGTAAAAATTGGCTAATTAATTTTAACTAAATCTTTGTCAATTTGCTCATTATAACGCTTATATTGAATATTTTAACAATATATGACTTCATTTGTTAAACTTTTTAAAAGATTAACCTATTTCTAATCTCATTAGAAACGTGTTTAACATAAGTCTAAGTGAATTCATTTTAAACCATTAAAATTAAATTGGACCTATGTTTTCATGCAACTCTTTATTATAGATTTTAATTCCAATTTTATTATACTTATAACCATTATAAAACAATGAAAAATAAAATCTATAATTCCATTCAAAGATATTGATTAAATATAACATTTATACTTATCTAAGTAATGTCATGCTCGATGCAAAATTTATTTTAATTGAAAAATATAACACTTATATCTAACAATTATTAAGCATGCATATCCATCATGTAATTATAGATTATAACGATTATAACCTAGTATGATGCATGAGCATGCTTAATGTACCATACATCTAAAATAATATACACTTATATTAAGATGCATGAGCATGCTAATCATGCATCCCAAAAATATAACACTTACATTTTGACATGATGCATGAACATATTTATCCTAAGGTGAGATTTTGAATCTAAATGGCATACTTTATGCACCATTCAAAAATAATTTAAATTATACATCTCATGCATAATTAAATTAATAAAATAGCAAAGTTGACTAGTTATTGGCATTCCTAGAAAATCAAATAAAGTTTAAACCCTAGATTTTACAAAATCCTAAAAGAAAATGGAAAAAAAAAAAAAACTTAAGTTCAGCAGTGACAGTGAATAAACCAGATTTCAAAACGACAATCCAACCATTCAAAAAGAGAACTTGGTGTCCTAAACATACTGATCAAATTTTCAACATGATCCAATGGTTAAAACTCCAGTTATCGACAAATTTGTAAAAGTTGTCCTTGAAAAAACCGAACTGCACTATGTTGTTTCTCTCCGTGTTTTCTTTTTGCCTTTTTTTTCTCCAATTTTTTCACAACAACATTTTGCCATGAAAGACATGGACTTACATTAATCTAAATGTCAAAACCCTAAACAGTCAACCAACAAACCACAATTAAAATCACATACATCTCATGCATATTTTTTAAAAGTAACCCACTATTCTATTTCGATTTTGTTTCTAAGAAATCAAAAATCAAAATTGCACAAGTTGGGCTCTGATACCAACTGAAAGGATTGAATCCCAAGTGGAAGCATGTGATCATCTTGTGATTTTTTTTTCGATTTTACATAAAAAAAAATACGGTATATAGATAAACAATCAAGATTAGCATGCATTTAAGAGAAGAAAAGAGGGAAGAGCTAAACCTTACTTTTGTAGATTCCTAAATTCTTCATGATTCCCTCTGCATCTTCTCCAGAACGTATCTTCAATGATCAAGGGACACCACCGTAAGTGAAACCTTGTTATTCTCTAGGATTCCAAGACTTGGATGTGTGGTCTCCAAAACTTGGAAGAGGAAGAAGAAGTAGTAGAGAAAAGAAGAGAGATTTTGAGAGAAGTAGTAGGAGACTAGGATTCAGAATTCCCAATTCAACTATGTCACAAACATGGGCCATTGAAGACTTATTTACTGTGAGGAGAGGTGACCCCCTTCTCCTAGTCTTTCCTATTTCTACTCTAGTTCTAATTTAAAAATAATTTTTATTTAATTAATTAGTCGAATAATTAAATAACCATGGATATTAAATCCAGTTTAATATATAATTAATTAATTAATTAATAAACATCACATGTTTATTTATCTCTATTTCTCAAAAATTAATTAATTAATTAATTAATCAACCATTAATTAATCAATTAAATGACTATATTAAATCATATTTAATGTAGAATTAATCAACATATAATTGTCACATATTTATATGTATACACCTCTTTAATATTTGAATCTTATTCAAATATTTTTCTCTCTTAATTATAGATCACATCTATAATTAACCATATTATATTAATCTCATTAATATGCAATTGATTTGAAAAATTCAAAAAAATCCTCATATATATCATTTAATTAGCTAACAAGGAGACCTTATGGACCTACATATTAGAAGTTTCAATGATATAAGATTAATTAATTAATTAAATCTTTTAATTAAATTAATCAATTAATCAATTTTCATTAACTACCGGTCACTCCACTAAAGACCGATAGCTGCACTCTTCGAACTGTTGATTTATTTTTGTGTCCACGGATATAACCAATCAATAGTGAGTTGACACTTCACAAATTGCTCATAACTAGTTGGGTTAAAATATCGTTTTACCCCTGAAGTTACATGTAACTCCTTAAATACCATTGATCCCTTTAATGAACAAATAGTTTATAGTCCAACTATAAACTAATACCTCTCGGGCCAGTGAAAGGTTGAGGCCTCAATGTTCAAGACCCGGAATCAGCTATTAAGGGAGAAATTTATCTACTTTCCCTAAGGTCGGGAAACAAATGAATTTCATCTTGTATAGTTGTGTTTTCAGCTCCCTATTCGGACAAGTCTCCAAAATGGTAGGCTTGTTGAGCCGGCTAACAAGGCCACTCTCACCCATACAAATCAAAGGATTGTTTTCATAGACAAAAGTTCACAACTCACTCAGGATTAAGGTCACATCACCTATGGTCATCTTAGTGAAATGTAAGTCTCTTCTAACAACGGTGTTTTATAAAGAAACTATTCATTTTGCTGTTTGATCTTATACAAACTCTTTATATAGAATATTCAATTCACATCTCGCATGTTTCCACATATATTCCATTCACATCTCACATATATAGCACTTTACAACTCATGGTCCGATCTTTACAAACTTTTTTAGTTAATGTCCTAAATCGAGTGTATCTTGTAGTTTGTAAAGAAAAATTATATATTTAATAAAATAAGAGGTATTTTATTAATGTTTAGTCTGCACTAATTCAATCAAATAAACTAAGATCCAAGGTTATTTTATGAAACTTAAACATGTATGTAGAGACATACGGGTGGATCATATTTAAGTAATAACCTAAATGGTCTACAGTAGGTGGATAAGGCTGGATTCCTTATCCTGTTGATACTACGAATACACCTGCTTTATAGATGTTACAATTGTCGTAAAGTGCTATAAATGATCTGATTCTGATCGTTTATGTGGAGACATGCGAGCGAGGGTATTCTATACAAAGAGTTTGTATAAGACTAGACCGCGAAATGAATAGTCTTTCTATATAACACCGTTGCTAGAAGAGACTTACATTTTACTAGGATGACCATAGGTGACTTGATCTTAATCCAGAGTGAGTTGTGAACTTTTGTCTATGAGATCAATCCTTTGATTTGTATGAGTGAGAGTGACCTTGTTAGCAGACTTAACAACTCTAGGATTTTGGGGACTTGTCCAAGTAGGGAGCTGGGAACACAACTACACAAGATGAAATTCACTCATTTTCCGACCTTAGGTGAAGTAGATAAATTGCTCCCTTAATAGCTGATTTCGGGTCTTAAACATTAAGGCCTCAACCTCTCACTGGCTCGAGAGGTGTTAGTTTATAGTTGGACTATAAACTATTTGTTCATTAGAGAGATTAGTGGTATTTAAGAAGTTAGATCAACTACAGGGGTAAAATGGTATTTTTACCCAACTATAATTATGAGCAATTTATGAAGAGTCCACTCACTGTTGATTGATTATATCTGTGGACACATAAATAAATTTACAATACGAAGAATACAACTACCAGTCTTTTGTGGAGTGACCAGTAGTTAATGAAAATTGATTAATTTAATTAAAGAGTTTAACTAATTAATCTTATATCATTGGAGCTTCTAATCTGTAGGTCCATAAGGTCCCATTGTTGGCTCACTAAAGGATATATAAGAGGAATGGTTTGAAATGTTCATATCAATTGTATACTGATGAGATTAATATAATATGGTTAATTATAGATGTGATCTATAATTAAGAGAGAAAAATATTTGAATAAGATTCAAATATTAAAGAGATGTATACATATAAATATGTGATAATTATATTTTGATTAATTATATATTAAATATGATTTAATATAGTCGTTTAATTGATTAATTAATGGTTAATTAATTAAATAATTAATTTTTGAGAAGTAGAGATAAATATAATTGATTAATTAATGGTTAATTAATTAAATAATTAATTTTTGAGAAATAGAGATAAATAAACATGCGATGTTTATTTATTAATTATATATATTAAATTGGATTTAATATATATGGTTATTTAACTATTGAACTAATTAATTAAATAAAAGTTATTTAATTAAATTAGAACTAGAGTAGGAATAGGAAAGACTAGGAGAAGGGGGTCACCCCTCCTTTCTATAAATAGGTCTTTATGGCCCACATTTGTGACACAGTTAAATTGAGTATTTTAAATCCTAGTCTCCTACTACTTCTTCTTCCTCTTCCAAGTCTTGGAGACTACACATCCAATTCTTGGAATCCTAGGTAACAACAAGGTTTCACTTATGGTTGTGTCCCTTGATCATTGAAGAGATGTTCCGGAGAAGACGCGAAGGGAAACGTGATGAATTTAGAAATCTACAAAGGTAAGTTTTAGCTCTTCCTTCTTTTCTTCTCTTAAATGCATGCTAATCTTGATTGTTTATCTATTATGTTATTATTTTTATACTGTATTTTGTTTATGTAAAATCGAAAACAAAATTGCAAGGTGATTACATGCTTCCGCTTCGGATTCGATCCCTTCAAATGAAATCGAAAACAAAATTGCAAGGTGATCACACACTTCTGCTTGGGATTCGATCCCTTTAGATGCACAGTTGATTGGTTATATCCAATGGACATAGAAATATATCTGTAGTGCGAAGAGTGTAACTGTCGGTCTTTAGTGGAGTGACTAACAGTCAATGGAAGTTGATTAATTTATTCAAATATTTTGATTAATTAATCGAGTACTATTGGAGCTTACAATTATAGGTCCATAAGGTCCCCTCGTTAGCTCATTTGGGATAAGTGAGAATCGAATTAATTTGAATAGTTCAAATTAATAAAGGAAATTGATTATATAAGATATAATTATGAGGTATAATATAATGTATATGATACATTATACTATAAAGATTTATTTTAGAGAAAAATAATTATTTGAATATGATTCAAATATTAATATGAATTTGATCCATAATAAATATTGTTGATTAAATGAGAGAAAATGTTTTGTTTATATATATATATATTGTTGATAAAAAAATTGGGAAGCATATATGATGCATGTCTTATGCTATGCGTATCTACCCATGCGTCGGTGGTCATGCGTTGGAATGGAAAGTATGTGTTAATCTCTTATGCAATGACCATGCGTTCCTATCACAAGTTTTCTTTCTTTCTCGCCAAGTATAATGAGAACACAAGTTTCTCGGGTGATCCGAGGTCGAACTCAAGGACTTGTACAATAATGTTTGTGAAGCAATGCATTTGAGGTGATGAATAAAATTAAAAAGAAGTTAACGGATTACACACTACTCCTACTCCTATCTAATCAGATTGAGCAATGGAAGACTTGCGATGAGAATTGGTAGATATGCAACAACTGTTAACGCATAGTAATGTTCATTATCTTAAGTCGCTCGAGTAATCCTAGCTTGCCACACTAACACATCACACACCTCTCGGTGGCCAACCGCATGCCTATATCTCTATAGTGCATGGTTGCATCGAGCATAAGACCATGCCTATCTCTAGGAATAATGCATACTTTGTTTTAGTGCGTTTCACCTCTTACCTTCTCAGGCTATTAGATGCGGCTAATTAGCTCATATACAAGCATTACAACAGCCCATAGACAAGCATTGCTACAGCCTCACACCAAGCAAAGAGGATTAACTCACTATACTCGCACAACGCACACCTCTCGGTGGGTTGCTACATGCGTCCTATCTCTAGGCTGCACGATTGAGTATGCGATCGCCTTTGATAACTAAATGATGAAGGTAAACAATGATAAAGATAAAGAAGACGAAGGAGATGGCATTGAAGGAATTAAGATATGCATTGATTACAAAATGTCTTAATATCTTAAGCTAAAATGTAATACAATACAGAGATCAGAGAAGAAATGAAAGGCTTTGTGTCAAGGCTGTTAGTTGTGCCATGGATGAATGGTGGAGAAGTCTCTCTCGAGCTCTATCTCCAGCGAAGACTCCGGTCATCATTCGAAATGGGTTGTAGGGGTGAAGAATCCTCAAATAAAATCTCGCTCATACTCTCATCTGTGATCCCAAGCATCTGCCTTAAGGCAGAAACTCGGATGTTTTGAAGTGAAGGTCCAAGATGCTATTTATAGAGCTCAAATGCCGACAGCCTTCATGATTGCGTTCTGCCTCACTGCCACTTTTGTCACGGTATGGGCCATGTCAACATCATCTCATCTTATTGATACTCCCAAGGTATGCATTCGTGCTTGCTTCTCTTGTGGTGCCAACGCATTCCATCTACCTTGTGAGCAAACTTCTATCGATCTGTGGATGCAACATCCCATACGGCAAACTTAATCAACTCATGTGTTCAACCTTGTGGCAGTCTGGGACCGACACATGCGATCAATTCCTGTAATATCTGCAAAAATGAACACTTTGACCTGGAAAAATGCATGGTATAGGATTAGTGAGGATTTTTGGCGCTGATTGATGCAAGCTCACTTTTCACATGAATTCTTAGTATTATCAATGCATATTCTGCTTTTTAGCCCTTATAATTCTAAGTAAATGGCTACAAAAGCTTGCATTTCTACGAGCTATCATATATATATATATTAAAGAAAAATTAGTTTTTTGTTTAATTAAATATTTTTTAATTAGAGATTTGGTTTTAAATAACCTTTTCTCTTCATATTCTTTCGTTAATTGTCATATGGATGATTAATGAATTTATGTATATGTATTAATTAAAGAAAATTAGTTTTTTGTTTAATTAAATGTTTTTAATTAGAGAATTGATTTTAAATAAATATTTTCTCTTCATATTCTCTCACTAATTGGCATATGGAAGATGAATGGATTTGTTATTTCATCTTCCTCTTGCCCACTTATAAATATACCTAAGGTGTGTAGATTTTTTATGTGGGGTGTGATATTACCTTGTTCTCTCAAATTATTTCCTTCAAATCCTTTATCCACATTAATCTTGAAGCCCACAACTCTCATCGATTCTCTATCCCGAGAATAACGAGGTTTTCGTATGGTGGAGTTCGATCGGTTGCTGTATTTTTACGATCAAAGTGTTTGTTGTGTTCAAGTTCCGGAGAGGAATTGAGAAGAGATTAGTCTTCAAGGGTTTGTGACTTTTGAATCTTTTTTCCTATTTAATTTCTACACAAATGTATGCTTAATAGATCTTAGATATCTTGTTTCTGTCTTTTATATTTTCTGTATGTTATGTAAAATTAGAATTAGGACTCGATCAATTCTGCAACGGGTACTTGCATATCCTGTCAGATCCTTCACCAGTTTTTCTTAATTATAGATGGGCTAAATGTCTATTTTATCCCTACAATTACCTATTTTCCTTAAGTTCTACCGATTCCTCTAATGAACAACTTGTTTATGATCCAACCATAAATTAAGTCCCTTTCGGGCCAGTGAGAGAGGTAAGGCCCCTTGTTCAAGACCCGAAACCAGCATTTAAAGGAACTACTCATCTACTTACTCTATGTGAGAAGGAGCAAATTCCATCTCGTGAAATTATGTTCCCAGCTTCCTATTTAGTCAAGTCCTTAAAATAGTAGGCTTATTGAGTCTGCAACTTAGGCCACTCTTACACATGCAAATCAAAGGACTGACCTCATGGACAAGAGTTCATAAATCACTCAAGATTAAGATCGAGCCACACATGATCATCCTACGAAATAGTAATCTCATTAATTAACGAATTTACAAAGAGAGATTAAAAATTTCACGATCCGATCTTATACAAACTCTTTATATAGGATATCTCCACTCACATGTCTCCACATGAACGGTTTTTTGGAGTTGATACCCTAAATCTCGTAGGGTCCTATAGTTTTTAAACACGTGTATGAATAAACATTTGTGACGTAATAATATGAGATATTTTATTCATTATTGTCTATAAAATATGAGATATTTTAGTTGCATTAACCACAAATCAATAAACTAAGATCCCTAGTTATCGTTGTAACTTGAGCATGTATGTGGAGACATACAAGTGGATTGTGCCTTAAGTGATAACCTAAATGGTCTGTAGTATATGGATAAAGGAGGGAAACCTTATCCTGGTGACACTACAGACACGACTCGCTTTATAGATGTTACAAGTGTTGTAAAGTGCTACAAATGGTCTGATCCTGATCATTCATGTGGAGACATGCGAGCGGGGGTATCCTATACAAAGGAGTTTGTATAAGACCAGACCACGAAATGTTTAGTCTCGTTATATAACGCCGTTCATGACAAAGACTTTCATTTTTCTAGGATGACCATAGGTAACATGACCTTAATCCTGAGAGAGTTGGGAACTCTTGCCTATGAGGGCGGTCCTTCGATTTGCATGAGTGCGGGTGGCCAGATCGTCGATTCAAACCTACCATTTTGGGGATTCGTCTAATTGGGGAATTGAGAATTCAGCTACACAAGACGGAATTCACTTTTTCCCCAAAGTAGGGGTAAGTAGATAGATTGCTCCCTAAGGGCTGATTCTGGGGCTTGAACAATGTGGCGCCACACCTTCTAATGGCCAGAGAAGTGTTCACTCATAGTAGGACGATGATGTATTGTTCATTAGAGGAATCAATGGTACTTAAGGAGTTAGATGTAACTACAGAGGCAAAATAGTAAATTGGCCCAACTGTACTTACGAGCGATTTGTGAAGGGTCATCGTACTGTTGATTGGTTATATCCAATGGACACAGAAATATATCTGTAATGCGAAGAGTATAGCTGTGTGTCTTTAGTGGAATACCCGACAGTTAATGGATGGTGGATATCGTGATTAAAGTGTTTAGTCAGTTATTCATGTACCGTTGGAGTTTCAAGCTACAGATCTATAAGATCCCCTTGGTAGCTCGATGGATTCATGTTGAGAATCAGTTTTTGGGATAGTTTGAAGTGTTCAAATTAACAAAAGTGAATTTGATTATATATGATATAATTAAGTTGATTCAATTATATGTGATATAATGATTTGATGTATTAGATACATTAATTGGAGGAATTAATATAAACTTGATTTATATTAAATGTTATAAAGGAGAAAAAGAACTATGGTTTAAATATTATATATGATGTGATATTAAAACTATAGGTTATAAATATAATATGATAAATTAATTATTATATTTATTTATAATAAAACAATTATAAGATAATTGTTTGGTTGGTATTTATTTTGTCCTTTAATCGTGAATAGTGGGAAGTTATTATCAATTTTAATAACTGAAAGATAAAAGGAAAATTGTTTCAATTTTTCAAAGCATGCAAGACATAACGATCGGGTAAAGAAAAGAGTTATACAATAGCCTTTGAGAGAGTGAACGATCAAGCATCGAGTGATCAAGTTTGCTAGACGATAGTTCCTCATTACAAAATGATCAAGTACCAAGTCTATATGATAAACTTTCTTATTCTCCCACTTACTCGATCGTATAGTTCTTCCTTCCCTCTACCAAATCCACACAGAGCCCACACCTCCTGGATTTTCATACCAAGAATACCAAGGTAGCCTCTTGGTAGTGTCGAGTGTTTCTGTTCGAGGGTCGAGGATCGAGTATTACTCGATTGTGTTCGAGGATCTGATAGTTTGTGATTCTCACTTGTTGTTTGTTGCATTCGTGCATTTGATCGAGTTTTCGTGGATGTGTGATTGGTGTTGATCGAGGGAATACACGAAGAATAGTTCTTCAAAGGTATGTCACTCAATCCTAGTCGATTTTAACTTAAAAGTATGTTGTAATTTACTCGATGATGCATAACTGTTTTTGTATGGTTGTAAATGTGTTGTTCTTTCACAATGGGTTTGGAACGATCTTGCTTCCGCTTAACGGTTCTCTTGTTTAAGAGTTCCTTCATGATTTGGATCAAACTATTTGTAACTATTGCAAAGTGGGTCGTATCCACAGTGTCACCAAGATAAGGCACCCAACCTTATTCACATACTATAGACCTTTTAGGTTATCTCTTGAACATGATCCATTTTTTATGTCAATTACATACTATTCAAGACTACATATGATAATCTTGGATTTTTCTGGTTAATGGATAAATTAATATTGCATAAGTAATAAGTAAATTAATAAAGTAATCAGTTACGAGGCTTTAGAGCACAAACCCCAACACTAATCTATCATGCCAAATAGTAAATATATATGGATTCATGAACTTCAGGTTCATTGTTGTAAAAGTTTCAATTACTCGTACATGAGTATAATACAATTCAGAAGATAAAGGAGGCAACTTTTCCAATATACATTTTTGGTGTGTTATTTTATGTTATGAAATAATGGAATGAAATATGATGATGGAAATGCGTTGAGCAACAAGTTTTCTCAGCAGAATCTAGGTATAAATTCCATTAAGCTTCCTGGTAAGTCTAGGGTCGAATTCAGGGACTAGGAAAAATGATATGCGGTGATAATTTTCAAGAAGACTTTGTGGTAACCAGTAAATCAAATATTTGTTTTGGGTTGTTGTTTGCGGTATAAAATAAATGTATGTGACAGATTTGAGAAAAGATCGATTATGCGTTAGATGCACTGAGTATACGGAGGAATGGGTTGAGAAGGTCTTTAGCTAGCATTTCCCGAGAATGCGTCAAACTATGCAATCATGCTACACTCATGCGACAGCAAATCATTTTCCAATGCAAATGCGGTGCCCCTAGTTCAAGGACGCATGTGTTGAATGCAATAATGACCATAGAGCTTATTCCTATGTCTCTACTTTTTACCTATGCGATGATGCAAGATGCACACAAAGACAAGGTGACCGCACACAATCATATCCTATCTCTAAGATGCATGCAATGTGTTAATAGCAAACAGTGTTTATTCCTAAGTTTCTATCTCTTGATTATGCGTTCTAATCTGACTCTCTCGAGTCTAGATTCTAACCCGACTTTTCCAAGCCTAGATTTTGCCTTTAGACTACCCTCCCAAGTATCTCTAGTGGACGAATGATGCATACATAATACAAGATGATTACATAGAATGAAGATCCCCAGTTATACTAGCTAAGTGCTTCTTAACCCATTTGACAAATTTAGCTACACATGCATAATAAACAGAGAGTGACCAAATATAAAGAAGTAAATTCCATTTCTATAGATAAGTTTAAGTACAAAATAACAATGGAAGATAAGGATAGAGAGCCTGGTAGCAATCCCTTGCTTCCCAAGGCTTTTACACTGTCAACTATATTCTATTTAAAAGATATTCCTGCTTCCACAAGAGCTGGCCCTCTCTCTGATCTCGACGCTTCCGGCACTCTTACAAGTTCACCGGAACAATCTCTCGGCACAATCTTGCTTCTCTTGCTTCTGCCTTCAATAAAAAAAACTAAGAATAAGGCTATTCTATCTAAGGGAAAATTCTCTAACTATCCGAACTTCTTTACTGAAAGTTGCCTTTGGTATTTATAGAGCTTCAAGGTGAAAGGTTGCTTCTCTCTTATGATTGCACTGATGAGATGGCATTAATTCTTTGTCTGATGCGCCGAATATTTGTCACCGAAAAGTTGAGTGTACTTGCTACAGTAGTTCATTAGCGGCTTGTCAACTTAATTCGAAATCGACCGTCATCAGCTTTATGTTCCATCGTGATTTATTATGCTTTTCACCCAGATGCGCCCACCAAGTTGCGGCGACTCTATGAGGAAATTCTTCTTGAGAAGATATTTGCGAATATAAATCACTGCAAAGCCTTGCAGTAATGCTACACTCGACCGTTGCTTTCTTGTGATCGCATTTTACGCTTTGTGTCAATGCATATTCTGCACAAAAATACAAAAGTTAACTGTTTTTATGCGATGAACACATGCGACCACAATGTTATGAACTTAATGCTTTTTTGGACGCAATCTTATATATTTTTTCAACACAAACCTGTATTGTTTAATAACTTAGTACTGTAATAACGTGCATTTCTGCCCGTTATCACACCCCCAAATTTAAACAATACTTATCCTCAAGCATAAGCTAAATATTTCCTTTAGAAAGTCAACCTCAATCTCTTTTCCTAGATTTCTAAAGGATACTTCATTCAAATCCTATACACCAAAATTTCCTAAATTCTTATTTAAGTCTCTTCTTAAAATATTTCTAAGGCCTAGGGACCGCAAGTTTAACCTTCAAAAAGACTTTACTAGATTCCATCACATTGCATGATTTATTTAAAAAAAAAAAAAACTTTTCCACTAGGGTGTTAATTAATTTTTATCCTTGCATATTTTGACACTATTATTTTTCTCTGACCTTGTGTTGATCCAAGTGTCTCACATTCGTTTTGGCTTACCCCATGTGTGTCATGCAGACATCCAACTACGAGCAGGGCGCATTTTCTCAGACTAAACTCATACTTACTTGGCAACAGAGTTGTGGTCATTTATTTATGCGTTCATCCTGGCGACTTACTTGTGTTTTGGCTTGCCCCCACGTGTGTCATGCGGAAATCCAACTACGGGTAAGTGCCCTTCACAACTTAACTCTAATCAACATGGGTTTCCCTATTGCGTTGACAGTGGAGTTGTTATTCTCAATTTTTTTTTTCTTTTTTTTTTGAAGAGCTGTAAATAGCAAGGTCGAAAATAAATACCTTACCCCCAAATTTAAAATGCGACAATGTCCTCATTACCAAAAGATTGAAAGAAGTTATGCGATATTCTTAGGAAGTTTGGTAAAGGGTCAGTTTGAAAGAAAGCTAGCAGACCACTAACTTCTAGAAATATTTCATGAGGTGACTGTCCTAACATTGAATCGACTCTTGTGTACATGAAAAAAATAGAAGCATGTGTTTCATCATTGAAATCATAATTGGCAAAGAAAAAGCATGCGGTGACTTATTAAATTTATCAATGTTAAATGATATAACCAAAGAGGATGCGGTGAAAAAAATTTCAAAATTAAAATGCGATGCAATAACGAAATTTGGAATAAAGTCAAGGAAAGATACAACCCCCAAATTTGCGCTGTCGCCCACATTATTTGTTGACGCATCCTGCTTTGTGACGATCTCTTTTCTTTGGATTGTGGTGTGAAAGTAGTTGCGTCTTCGTGTAGCGCCTCCGCAATCGTGTACCTCGATCGTTACACGAAAAACTTTGAGAGGGTCAAATAATAAAAAAAGCAAAGTTTAACAAAATCGTTTACCACAATCGTTCAGCATGATTGCTTTTTTTTTTTTTAAAGATAAAGACAAAGATATGATAGCAATTAAAAGACATGATAAAAATTCATTAATCATTGATATGAAACAAAAAGGATATTAAAAAAATTGCGTTCCTGATGAGGTTGAGTTGCATAGTAATGAGGGATTGTTTATTTCAAGCTGGGCTTTTCACGTCCATGGTGGCTTTTTCTTCTTTTCTTGATCTTTCGGAATCTTGACTGCCTTAATCCGGAGCCTTTCCCCGTTAATGTTCATCGCAATCTCCCCCTTTTACACATCAATTTGAGCACGACCAGTTGAGAGGAATGGTCGTCCCAATATGATTGGCGCATCTTCGTCCGCTTTGTAATCCAAAATGATGAAGTCTGCCGGCAAGATGAATTTATCAATTGAAATTGCAGCGTCTTTCAACTCTCCCTCAAGATGGATTCGGGATCTGTCCGCAAGTATGAGAGTCTTTGTCATGGGCATGAGGTTGCCCATATTCAATCGTTTGAAGATTAATAGCAGCATTACGTTTATACTCGCCCCAAGATCGCATAGTGCTTGCCCACTGTAGACCCCTCCAATGGAGCATGGTATCGTGAAGATTCCTGGGTCGCACATTTTTTGTGGGATCATCGCATTTTGCGTTACTGCCACTGTCGCGATCTTTTCCTCATCATTCTATTTCTTTTTCAATCTTTGCGGAAATGGTGGCAGCTGGACTTTTTCTATCTCATGATCTAGAGGCTTGAGGGTGGACATAACTTCGGGTTTCATCTGCTCGGGCTCTTCTGAATTACACGTCAACGGGTCCTCGGTTGTTACCGCATTCAAGTTGGTCAGGATGGGTTCTTCCTCTACATCCACAATCGTTTTCTCGCTTAGCAAAGAGACTACTAAGCATTGTTCCTTCCCCGTACCCCCAGCGTTGCAAGGGAGCTCAGTTGAGCTCGGCAAAGCTTCTTGCGGTTTTAAGTTCGCCCGCAATCTGTCCTAGCTAGATTTCGAGATTTTGGATGGACGTTGCTTGATTCTGAAGCACTGATTCGTTTTTCTCAATGTACTGCTTCAGCAAGCTTTCTAAGGACGAAGATTGTAGTGTCTGTGAACTACTGGCTTGGTTATGCGTTAGACCGTTGGTTCACGGGAAAAATTCGGGTGGCCCTTCTTTTTGCACCACTGGTTGAAAGCTTTGTTGTTGATTTTTCCATTCAAAATTGGGATGGTTTCTTCACCCAGGGTTGTACGTGTCGGAATAAGGATTATTCTTTATGAAGCATACTGACTGCGGATTTCCTGGGCATTCTTCCATTGGATGCACGTCTCCGCGGATGACACAACTTTCGATCGTTTGAGCAATTGCGTTGACCTGCCCTTTGTTTGCTCCCGTGCTATTAATTGCGATGCCTTGTATCAAACTCATCATCGCAGTCATTTGGTTCTGAAGGGATGTGATGGCCCCATTATTTGCATCATTGTTTCTAATTCTTAATCTTTGATTGCTTTCTCTCCAGTCCTCGTGATTTTTTGAAATGCGATCAAGGATATTCTTGGCCTTCTCATACGTTTTGTCCAGCAGACCTACAGCTACTGCCGCATTGGTAGCGGTCTGCGAAGCAGGGTTCAATCCTTGGTAAAAGATCTCCATTTGTAAGCAGTCTGGTAAGTCATTGTATGGACAGTCTCTTACCAGCCTCTTAAACCTCGCCCAAGCATCACTGAGCGATTCGTCAGTTTCTTGTTCAAAATTGGTTATTAATTTTCTTCTCCTGGCATTCTCAGTTGGTGGGAAATATTTCTTCATAAACTTCTCCACCACTTGTTCCCAAGAAGTAATTTCCCCCGGTTCGAGAGAATACGCCTATTTTCGTGCCTGATCACACAAAGAAAATGGAAACAAAGTTAGTCAAACTTCTTCGATCGAGATATTCGGGAACACAAAAGTGTTGTAGATTTCTATGAAGCTCTGGAGGTGGGCGTGCGGGTCCTCGTCATGCCTTCCTCCGAACTGCCCTGTAGTCTGGATCATCTGCAGCATCACCGGTTTCATTTCAAATCAGGATCCATCAAGAGCACGCCTCATGATTCTTGGAAAGAAATCGTAGAGGTTTGGCGCTGCATAGTCCCGAATGGGCCTATTACGATCGTTTGCCAGTAGGATTGGATTCGCCATGACATTGTTTTCATTTGGTGCTCCGTTTCCAGGCTGCTCCGCCATGTCGTCTTTATCTGGTTGTTGTTGGCGGCAGCTATCTCTTAGTCTTCGTCGAAATGTCCTCTCAATCTTTAGGTCATAATTTGCCAGAGATTGAAAACTGCAAAGAAATCAGAAAAATTACCGTTAGCACACTAAATTTTCGAAGTCCCCGGCAATGGTGCCAAAAACTTGATGCATTATTTTATGTGATGACATAATGGAATGAAATGCAGTGATGGAAATGCATTGAGCAACAAGTTTTCTTAGCAGAATCCATGTATAAATTCCACTGAGTTTCCTGGTAAGTCCAGGGTTGAACTTAGGGACTAAGGAAAACGATATGCGGCGATAATTTTCAAGAAAACTTTGTGGTAACCAGTAAATCAAATATTTGTTTTGGGTTGTTGTTTGCGGTATAAAATAAATGTATGCAACGAATTTGAGAAAAGATCAATTATGCGTTAGATGCACTGAGTATGCAGAGGAACGGGTTGAGAAGGTCTTTAGCTAGTGTTTCTCGGGAATGCATCAAACTATGCTATCATGCTACACTCATGCGACAGCAAATCATTTTCCAATGCAAATGCGGTGCCCCTAGTTCTAGAACACATGTGTTGAATGCGATAATGACCATAGAGCTTATTCCTATGTCTCTACTTTTTTCCTATGCGATGATGCAAGATGCACACAAAGACAAGGTGACCGCACACAATCATATCCTATCTCTAGGATGCATGCGATGTGTTAATAGAAAATAATGCTTATTTCTAAGCTTCTATCTCTTGATTATGCATTCTAATCTGACTCTCTAGAGTCTAGATTCTAACTTGACTTTTCCAAGCCTAGATTCTGCCCTTAGACTACCCTCTCGAGTATCTCTAATGGACGAATGATGCATGCATAATACAAGATAATCACATAGAATGAAGATCCCCAGTTATACTAGCTATATGCTTCTCAACCCATTCGACAGATTTAGCTATACATGCATAATAAATAGAGAGTGAACAGATATAAAGAAGTAAATTCCATTTCTATAGATAAGTTTAAGTACAAAATGACAATGGAAGATAAGGATAGAGAGCCTGATAGCAATCCCTTGCTTCCCAAGGCTTTTACACTATCAACATTATTCTGTTCAAAAGATATTCCTGCTTCCACAGAAGCTGACTCTCTTCTGATCTTGACGCTTCCAGCACTCTTCCAAGTTCACCGGAATGATCTCTCGGCACAATCTTGTTTCTCTTGCTTCCACCTTCAATAAAAAAAAACTAAGAATAAGGTTATTCTATCTAAGGGAAAATTCTTTAACTATCCGAACTCCTTTACTGAACCTTTGGTATTTATAGAGCTTCGGGTTGAAAGGCTGCTTCTCTCTTATGATTGCACTGATGGGATGACATTAATTCTCTGTCTGATGCGCCAAATTTTTGTAATCGAAAAGTTGAGTGTACTTGCTATAGTAGTTCGTTAGCGGCTTGTCAACTTAATTCGGAATTAACCGTAATCAGCTTTTTGTCCCATCGTGATTTATTATGCTTTTCACCCAGATGCGCCCACCAAGTTGCGGCGGCTCTATGCGGCAATCCTTCTTGAGCAGATATTTACGAACATAAATCACCGCAAAGCCTTATGGTAACACTGCACTCGACCGTTGCTTTCTTGTGACGCATTTTATGCTTTGTGTCAATGCATATTCTGCACAAAAATACAAAAGTTAACTGTTTTTATGCGATGAACGCATGCGATTGCAATGTTATGAACTTAAAGCTTTTTGGATGCAATCTCATATATTTTATCAACGCAAACCTACATTGTTTAATAACTTAGTACTGTAATAACGTGCATTCCTGCCCGTTATCAGTTTTTCATTTGAGACAGTAGATATGATATAAAGATACTCTATCTTATTCTTTCTACTAGTCTCAATATGATAAGTATTGCAACGTATATCGTTAAAACTAAGTAGATTTCTCTTTCATTAACTAGAGAACAATGCATTATCAATTGTAAATTTTGTTCCTGTAAACAAAATAATATTTGCTTTTCCAAAACCCTCAATCAAATTGCAAACCTTATATTGTATTTACTTTTGCTTTCAGCATTGTCAATTTGGAAGACTATCTTTTACTTGTAAGTATTGTTTGTGTAGTTACACTATCTGCCAAACATAGATCTTCTTTGCTTATTTTTTTAATCATCCAACATATGAAAATAATCCATATTTCTTTATTAAAAGAAAATAATTACATTATAAAAATAACACATGGAATATACAAATGTGAACTTAACTAAGAAAAAAAACATGAAGATAGATTAAAAAAAATAACAACAATATTAAGTCTACATATTCTCAAAGTCAAAAGAAACAATTGATGTTGTTGGTGTTGATGCCCTAAATCTCATCGGTACTGTGGTTTGTAATTGTATTGTACATACAAATTATTTATTTAATAAAATCTAAGGTATTTTATTTGACATTTAGTAGCATTAACCCACAAAGCCAATAAACAAACATCCAAGATATCTTTTATAACTTAAACATGTATGTAGAGACATATGGATGGATTGTGTTTAAGTGATAACCTGAAGGATTTGTAGTAGATGGATAAGGTTAGATACCTTATCTTGGTGGCACTACGAATACGGTCCGCTTTGTAGATGTTACAATTGTTGTAAAGTGATACAAATGATCTGATCCTGATCATTCATGTAAAAACGTGTGAGCGGAGGTATTCTATACAAAGGGGTTTATATAAGACCGGACTACGAAATGAATAGTCTCATCATATAACGCCGTTAATAACAGAGACTTACATTTCACCAAGATGACCATAGGTGACATGACTTAAATCTTGAGTGAGTTGTGAAATCCAGTATATGAAGGCGGTCCTTTGATTTGCATGGGTGAGAGTGGCCAGTTTGCCGACTCAATATGCCTACCATTTTTAGGGTTCGTCTGATTGGGGAGCTGGGAACATAACTACACAAGACAGAATTCACTTCGTCCCTAATGTTGGGGTAAGTAGACAAATCCCTTAAGGGTTGATTCTAAGGCTTTAACAATGTGGCGCCATACCCTCGCTTGGCTCGAGAAGGATTTAGTCATAATTGAACTATGCTTTATTGTTCATTAGTGTGATCAGTGGTACTTAAAGAGATAGATGTAACTAAAGGGACAAAATGGTAATTTTGGCTCAACTGTACTTACGAACAATTTGTGAAGGGTCATCACACTATTGACTGGTTATATCCAATGGACACAGAAATATATCTGTAGGGCGAAGAATGAAGTTGTCGATCTTTAGTGGAATGACTAACAGTTAATTAATGTTAGATAATTTAATTAAAGGAGTTTAATTAATTATTTAAGTACCATTGGAGCTTCAATCTACATGTCTATAAGGTCCCTTCTATAACTCAATAGGGATTAATAAGAATTAATTTTGGATTAATTTGAATTGTTCAAATTAATCGAGAGATTGATTATATATGATATAATTAGTTTAAATTAATTATATGTGATATAATTACTATGATGTATTTGATACATTATAATATAAAAGTTTATTTTGAGAGCAATTAAATATTTGGATGTGATTCAAATACTAATTTTCATACCTCATCCCAGTTTACCCTCTAAAACCGGAAGAAAATATGATGGCAGCAATTACCGACCTAGGTGCCAGTACTTATTACCTAACTTAAATTAACCTGCTTAAACCTGTATATGCAACGACTTGGCACAAAACATATCCATGAAATTAAACAGTGTAAGTCCTATATACAGTTCCAAAACAAACATATGTCCAATGAAAATAAGATGACCAAAATAATAGGAGGCCTAAAAGAAAATAAGTTTCACAAGTCCCCGACTCCTTTCCAAATGTGTGTACATCAAAACAAGTTTAACCTAAGCTTCTTCCTAAGGTCCCTAAACTTTGAGTGGCAAGTTGCAGTGGATTCAACCGTGAAGGTAGTGACCGCTACCTGAAAAAAGGAAAAACATTTGAAAACTATGAGCTGGTTGCCCAGTGAGTGACACATAGAAATACATTTCTTCTCAAACCTTTCATATGCTTTAATGTAAAATAAATGACATGCTGGAAAATAACCTCAAGCAACTTGCATAGTATCATATATTAATCATAGCATTATAATCAATCATACTATCAAACCTTAGTTGAGAACGAGCATTCATAGCTCAAGCTCCCACGTCCATTCAAGGTCGTTAGACCCATACTTCGGTCCCTTAATGAAGACTGTGGCCAGGAGGCCTATACTTCGACCTCTCATAAAGAACTGCCTACATGCACGTGGAGTATACTAAGTACCGTCAACACCTTAGGTACTTCCTCGAATACCTTCTATACCTTTGGTACCTGGTACATTAGAAACATAACATTCATGGAAAAATACGAGCATCATTATTAGTCAACCTGCATGCTTCGAAATTAATAACGTGTAGTTGCTCTACTTTGCATACATTCTTAACATACGCTAGGATTTAAAAAAACTCATTTAAAAACACAAGTATAACTTTAGTTGCTTGGAAAACCCATGAACATTAGCATAAAATTCATTTGAAACGTATGTCTCTTTTGTGAACATGTTTGAAAACATTTAGTCACTCACAAATCCTTGGGCTTGGTTCTTCCTAAGCTTTGTAGGTCTCCCAATGGACGTAGTTCCTACACATAAAAGAATAAGAGTTTAGTTGCTACTTGGCCTCCCTTTTGAGACTACTCTTTTAACTAAGCTCATACTTGGCAAGGGATTGGCTAATCGTCCAACATTTTCCTCGTTCAAAATCTAACGTAAATAACTTGAAAACTAGAACCTATTTCATGAAAGTTCCTTCTCCAAACATGTTCGGAATCTCATTACCAATGTTATCTTAAAGTTTCAGCTTGAAACTTCTTGTGGTTTAACTTGGGCCCTCGAATCTTTCCCGATAGCCCTAACCGTAACATCTGGCTTGAGTAGAGATTCTAGGGTAAAATTCCCAAAATATATAACTCGAACCATAGACCTTTTCTTGCCAAGGTTTCTTCTACAAAATTACTTAAGAAGGTGTGTACAAGAATACCTTAATGTTTCGAATTAAAAATCCAAGCGGTTCGGTCTAGATCTATGTTTATTGGTCGAGTGCCCGAGAATGCCCAAAAAAGAAACTCCGGCTTTTCCTTCCTTCTCCAGCCATCTTTTCGGTGAGATCTCCCTTCTAAAGGCTCGATTCTAGCAACTAGACTCGAAGATCTTTCCAATGGTACCAAGTTTGCTTGGTTTGCTCGAGTAAAACGTCCAAAATGAGCCCTTGAAGTTCTTTTTCTTTTTATACTACTGTTTAGCCCTTCACCTGAATCTCCTTAAGCCACCTCACCCATTAATGGAGATCAAGGGCCGAGATTAAGCCATCTGTCCCAATAACTAAAAGAGAAGTCTAAAATTGAGCATTTAAATCTGAGTGTTTCAAGCAACTCATTTCTCACTAGGGAAACTCGACGGGGAGATGTCCTTACTCGACAGACAATTCCAGGACTCTCTGTCAAATACTCAATGGGAGGACTCACTACTCGATGGGGAACTCGACACTGGGAGCTCGCTCGACATTTGCTCCCCACTCGATGCTCGAACTCGACATGCGAGCCTTTCTCGCTCAGCTTCGACACTCGCCTCCTTCCTCGCTCATATATACTCGACACTTGGCAGCATCTACTCGATGCTTGACCCTTCTCGATTACGTATACTCGATGCTCACCTTCTTCCTCGCTCATTTATACTTGATGCTTAACAGCACTTACGCGATGCTCGCCTGATGCTCACTCGATGTTCAAGCATCCTTCACTATAATCAACACTTAGCCAAAATTTCCCTTGTAAAGTTAGAATGATATGAACGAGAGCTAAGCTTCCCTACTTAACCATTTTCCTCCTGCTTTTAACTCACTTATACTTCGGGATGTACAAATCCAATCTAACTTAGATACTTAACCTAACACTTTCTTAACTTAACAATAAACATGGTTAAAAAGGGAAAAGTAAGGTGCGGATCTTACAACCTACCACCCTTAAAAGAAATTTCATCCACAAAATTTATCTGGATAAATCAGTGGAAGAGTTGAGGATACTTCTTCTTTACTTTCTCCTCAGACTCCCACGTCACCTCTTCAACTCCATGGTTGTTCCACAATACCTTCACCAAAGGCATAGTTTTGTTCTTGAGCACCTGTTCTTTCCATTCTAAGATCTGAACTGGGTCTTCGTCATACGACATATTTTCCTTCAGTTGAATCGGTTGATCCATCAGTACATGCGTAGGATCAGGTATATACTTCCTCAACATTGAAACATGGAACACGTTGTGAATACGTGTTAGCTCCAGAGGTAACTGTAACTTATATGCTACTAGGCCAACTCATTCTATAATCTCATAAGGTCCGATGTAACGGGGACTCAGTTTCCCTTTTCTTCCAAACCTGGTTACTCCTTTCCATGGGGATAACTGAAGGAATACTTGGTCTCCGACATCAAATTCTAGATCTCTCATTCCCTTATTAGCATAACTCTTCTGCCTGTCTCGTGCTGTCTTCAAATTTTCCCTAATAAGCTTCACAGTATCGGCCTTTTGCTGCACTAATTCTGGACCCAATAGTTTCCGTTCTCCGACTTCATTCCAACATATTAAGGTTCTACATGGTCTGCCATACAATGCTTCGTACGGGGCGAGTGATAACTGTTATTATACGCAAACTCAACCAATGGCAATTGTGCATCCCAACTTCCTTTAAATTGTAAGACACGTGTTCTGCGGATGAAAATTCATACTAAAATGTAGCTTGGTACCCAAGGCCTTCTATAAACTAGGCCAGAACTTCGAGATAAACATCAGATCCCAATCTGATACTACCGATACTGGAGCTCCGAATTGACTAATTATCTTGTTCACATACATCTTAGCAAACTGGTTCAAGGTAAAGGTAACTCTCACCGGTAGAAATTTGGATCGTCTTGGTTAGCTTGTCAACTATCACCCAAATTCCATCATACCCCGAGGGTGCACTAGGCAATCCAAACAAGAAATCCATCGTGACATGGTCCCACTTCCACTCTGGCACTAGGAGCGAGTTGAGTTATCCCGCGGGTCTCTGTCTCTCGGGTTTAACTTGTTGACAAATTAGGCATCGGTCTACGAATTTAGCTATTTCTTTCTTCATTCTAGACCACCAATACGATCTCCACAAGATTTTGTACATTTTGGTGCTTCCTGGACGCATGGCGTAAGCCGAATTGTGTGCCTCCTCTAATATGGCCTGCTAAAGTTACAACACATTCGGTATGCATAATCTACCTTCCTTCGATAAGGCACCATCTGCCCTCACTTGGAAGTCCGTTCTCAGTCTCTTACTTGTCTCATCTACCATCTTTTGGAGGTTAAGATCATTCAACTATTCAAGTAAAATTTCATCCACTAGGGTGGATCGTACCTGGAATGAGGCCAACAATCCACCTGTTTGTTCCATTGCTAAAGTCACTCCAGAATTCCTGAATTTTTGGATCAACATCCCCCTTACTGAACAAACAATCGCTTTATACCCATTTGACTTCCTGCTTAAGGCATTAGCCATTACATTGGCCTTACCAAGGTGATACTCAGTCAAGCAGTCATAGTTTTTGATCAGCTCGATCCATCTCCTTTTCCTTAAATTAAGTTATTTATACTCAAATATGTACTTTAAGCTCTTATGGTCTGTAAAATATGGCAACACTCCCCGAACAAATAATGTCTCCAAAGCTTTAGGGCTAACACAATTGTCGCTAACTCCAATCATGAGTGGGATAGTTACCCTCATGCTTCTTTAGCTGTCGAGAAGCATAAGCTACCACCTTTTCCTTCTACATCAACACACAACCTAGTCCCTGCCGAGACGTATCACAGTAAATCACAAACTCCTCGCCAGGACTGGGCAACATAAGTATGGGCGCTGAAACTAGCCTTTACTTCAACTCCCGGAAACTCCATTCACAATCTGAAGTCCAATCAAACTTTACGTTCTTCTTGGTCAGACTTTTCAGTGAGAAGGCTATCTTCGAGAAACCATCCACGAAGCGCCTATAGTAACCTACCAGGCCCAAGAAGCTACGTACCTCAAACACATTGGTTGGTCTTTCCCAATTTCCTACGGCTTCCGTCTTCTAGGGGTCTACACTTACCCTAGCCGTAGAAACTACATGCCCCAAAAATGCTACCTGATCTAGCCAAAAGTCACATTTTCTAAACTTGGCGTACAACTGCTTCTCTCGTAGTGTCTGCAATACTGTTCTTAGATGGTTGGCATGCTCCTTCTAGTTACCTGAGTATACTAGGATATCATCAATGAAGACTATGATGAACTGATCGAGATAAGGGTGAAAAATCCTATTCATCAAATCCATAAACACTGTCGAAGCATTCGTTAAGCCAAAAGGCATCAACAGGAACTCAAAGTGGCGGTACCAGGTCCTAAATGCAGTCTTAGGGACATCCGTCTCCTCCACCTTCAACTGATGGTACCCTGATCTCAGATCTACCTTCGAAAATACTACAGCTCCCCTCAACTGATCAAAGAGATCATCAATACATTGTAGCGGATACTTGTTCCTAATTGTTACCTTATTTAACTGCCTATAATCAATACACAGTCTGAAGGACCCATCCTTCTTCTTTACAAATAGAAATGGGGCTCCCCAGGGTGACACGTTGGGTCTAACGTAACCCTTATCAACTAATTCCTGTAACTATACCTTCGGTTCCTTCAATTCCACCAGCACCATTCTACACGAAGCTTGCGATATAGGGGTCATGCCCAAAATTAAGTCAATGGTGAATTCTACTTCCTTATCAGGTGGCAAGCCTAACAACTCTTCAAGGAAAATATCTATAAACTCCTGAACTACTGGTACGTCTTCAGGTTTCAACTTTTCATCCTGAGAGATCACTACATGAGCCAGTTAGGCTTCACATTCTTTTCCCATCAACTTTCTGGCCTTTACTGCTGAGATAAGGCTACTTGAAGTTAACCCCTTACATCTCACAAGAACTACTTTCTACTTCTCGGGTCTTCTGAAGGTCACTTCCCTTTTAAAGCAATCAACAATAGCATGATACTTACCCAGGAAGTCCATTCCCAGAATTGCGTCGAACTCTAGCAAGCTAGGGGAATTAGATCGACACAGAAATCCTGACCTTCGATCAACACGTCACAACTTTTATACCAATCACTTACTACTACTACATCTTCCATAGAAGTAGAGATAAACAAGTCCTCTGGCATACCCTCAGGCAACCTACCTAAATGCAATGCAAACATGCTAGATACAAAGGAATGTGTGGCACCAGGATTAATTAAAACACAAGTAGACTGATTACATAAGGTCACATTACCAGTCACTACATCTGGAACTTCTGCAGCTTCTTGGTGTGTAACTGCGTACACATGGCCTTGCTGTTAGGGTCGTTCTGCCACCTTCAGCTTTGCACCACTTGTTCCCTCTCCCATGTTTCCCTCTCCCTTGTTTCCGGCACCCCTTGGCTGGTTCACTGTCTGGGAGGTCACCTGTTGCACGACTAGGCCCTTCAGGTTAATTGGGGGCACTCTCTCTCTTAAAATGACCTATTTGCTTGCACTAAAAGCAAACTCCACTTCCACTATAGCATGCCCCGAAATGTTTCTTGCCATAATTCTGGCACAAGGGTTTCCAGTCTGTACTGGCTACTGACTCGCTTGAACGTGCTCCACTAGGTTGACTAGTCGCGCTAGCGAGGAGTGAGGTCTCCTTCTCTTAGACTTCTGCCAATCCACGCTTTTGGACCTACTCATACCTGACTGGCCTGAAGCTAGGGGTTAAAAACCCCGTCCCTAGGCCCCACAGACAAGGTTTGGTCCTTTTGCGCTTGCTCATCCTCTGCCAAACTCTGCTCCACCCGGATGGCGGTCTCCACTAGCTAGTTAAAATCCAGCCAGTTGGCAGTAGAAATCACTGGAGTCCTAATCTCTTTTCTCAAACCATTCTTAAACCTCCTGCATCATTCCTTTTCTTCCACTATAATGGGAAGAGCATACTGAGATAGTTTGGTAAATTTCTGTTCATACTCAGCCCCGATCAAAGTTCCTTGCACCAACTTGAGGAACTCATCTCTTTTCGCCTCTTGAAAAGAGCTAAGGTAATACTTTTCCTAAAAAACCTTCCTAAATTTAGGCCACAACAAGGCGCTTGAGCTATTCCGCCTAATGGATACTACTTTCGACCACTTTTCTGCCCCCTTTTTCAACAGGAATACAGCCAACCCAACTTTGCGGTCTTCCGGACAGTTCATCACATTGAAGCACTTCTCTATTTGGTCCAACCATACCTCCGCTTCTGCGAGATCAACAGTTCCCATGAAAGTCATAGCCCCAAGGGCTCGAAGCCTCTCAATGCCGTACTTCTTTTCCGAGTCAGCCTGTACCGCACTTACACTGGCCGCCAATCTTTGGGCAATTTTTTCGAGCACCCTGTCCTTCAGCTGAGGATTTTCTCTAACCAGGGGAGTGCTCGACTCTTCCTCAGACGTCACCTTCTAATTTAAAGGTTCTCGGGTCTTTCTATCAAACATTAGTATCATACATTAATCATAGCGTTATAATCAATCATGCTATCAAACCTTAGTTGAGAATGAGCATTCATAGCTCAAGCTCCCAACATCCATTCAAGGCCGTGAGACCCATACTTCGGTCTCTTAATGAAGACTATGGCCAAGAGGCCCATAATTCGGCCTCTCATAAAGAACTGCCTACGTGCACATGGAGTATACTAAGTACCGTCAACACCTTAGGTACTTCCTTGGATACCTTCTATACCTTTGGTACCCGTTACATTAGAAACATAACATTCATGGAAAAATATGAGCATCATTATAAGTCAACCTGCATGCTTCGAAATTAATAACGTGTAATTGCTCTACTTTGTATACATTCTTAACATATGCTAGGATTAACAAAACTCATTTAAAAACACAAGTTTAACTTTAGTTGCTTGGAAAACCCATGAACATTAGCATGAAATTCATTTGAAATGCATGTCTCTTTTGTGAACATGTTTGAAAACATTTAGTCACTCACAAATCCTTGGGCTTAGTTCTTCCTAAGCTTTGTAGGTCTCCCAATGGACGTAGTTCCTACACATCAAAGAATAAGAGTTTAGTTGCTACTTGGCCTCCCTTTTGAGACTACTCTTTTAACTAAGCTCATACTTGGCAAGGGATTGGCTAATCGTCTAACATTTTCCCGATTCAACTTCTAACGTAAATAACTTGAAAACTAGAATCCATTTCATGAAAGTTACTTCTCCAAACATGTTCGGAATCTCGTTACCAATGTTACCTCAAAGTTTCAGCATGAAACTTGTTGTAGTTTAACCTGGGTTCTTGAATCTTTCCTGATATCCCTAACTACAACTTCCTGCTTGAGTAGAGATTCTAGGGTTAAATTCCCAAAATATATAACTCGAACCATAGACGTTTTCTTGCCAAGGTTCCTTCTACAAACTTACTTGAGAAGGTGTCTATGAGAATACCTTAAAGTTTCGGCTTAAAAATCTAAGAGGTTTGGTCTAGATCTATGTTTCTTGTTCGAGTGCCCGAAAATGCCCAAAAAAGAAACTTTGGATATTCCTTCCTTCTCCAGCCTTTCTTCCGGTGAGATCTTCCTTCCAAAGCTCAATTCCAACAACTAGACTCGAAGAGCTTTCCACTGGTACTAAGTTCGCCTAGTTTGCTCTAGTAGAACGTCCAAAACGAGCCCTTGAAATTCTCTTCCTTTTTATACTACTGTCTAGCCCTTCACCTAAATCTCCTTAAGCCACCTCATCCATTAATGGAGATCAAGGATCGAGATTAAGCCATATGTCTCGATAACTAAAAGAGAAGTCTAAAATTGAGTGTTTAAATCTAAGTGTTTCGAGTAACTCGTTGCTTGCTGGGGAAACTTGATGGGGAGATGTCTTTACTCGATAGACAATTCTGGGACTCTCTATCAAATACTCGATGGGAGAACTCGCTACTCGATGGGGAACTCGATACTGGGAGCTCGCTGGACACGCGTTCCCCACTCGACGCTCGAACTCGACACGCGAGCCTTCCGCGCTCACCCTCGACACTCGCCTCCTTCCTCGCTCACATATACTCGACACTCAGCAGCATCTACTCGATGCTCGACCCTTCTCGATTAGTATACTCGACGCTCGCCTTCTTCCTCGCTCACTTATACTCAACGCTCGGCAGCATCTACTCGATGCTCGCCTGGCGCTCACTCGATGTTCAAGCATCCTTCAATACAATTAACACTTAGCCAAAATTTCTCTTGTAAAGCCAGAATGATATGAACGAGAGCTAAGCTTCCTTACTTAACCATTTTCCTCCTACTTCTAACTCACCTTTTACTTTGGGATGTACAAATCCAATCTAACTTAGATACTTAACCCAACACTTTATTTTACTTAACAATAAACATGGTTAAAAAGGGAAAAGTAAGATGTGGGTCTTACACTAATTGTATGGATTAGATTCATATAATTAAATTTATGATAAATGTGATTTATATTAAATACCATAAATAATTGAGAGAATACAAACTATAGGTTATATTGTATTTGATACAATATAAAAATTATAGGTTATGTGTTATATTTGACATATAGTTATATATATATAACTAGTTAGTTATTATATATATTTTTTATTTATTAAATTAAATTTATTTTTATTTAATTTTTAAAATTAAAGGGAGGGAGTTACAACTTCTCTCCCCTTAATTCTCTAAAAAATGTGTAGAGAGAGTTACAGCATCTTGATCTTCTTCATTTCTTCTGAAGTAGAGTGTGTTTTGTTTTTTGATCTCCCTGTGAAAAAATACCCAGAAAACTATTTCCCTCTCAAATCTTCTTTCCCTCTTCCAAAAATCAGAGAAGCCCACAACTCTCTTTGTAATTCTCACCCCTAAGGAGAATACATGAGGCTCATTGTGGTGGTATCCACATTGAGGTTTGTTTCTGTATGAAAAGTTCGTGACCAATTGGGAGAAAATTCGTGAAGAATTGGTTCTTCAAAGGGTAAATGTTATTCTAACCTTAATTCCTCCTTTAGAAGCATGTTGTAAAATATTATCTGTAATATTGCATAACTTAGGTTTCTGTGTTTAAATTCTCTATGAGAATTGAAAATTGGGATCGATCCCGATCTCGCTTCCGCTATGAACCTCACAATTCTTCAGATGTTTCATCAACTGTGCTAATTTTCTCTTTGGGAGATTCAAAAAAGCTCGTCACATCTAAATTTGTCAGATTTGATGGGTCAAATATATCATCATCTTGGTAAGCACAATTAACTTCTACATTTTTTGCTTTTTCCTTCAAGGAAGCTTGATACAGATCAACCAAGTGTTTTGATGTACGACAAATACGTGACCAATGCCTAGTCATACCACATTGGAGGTATTTTTGTTCATCACCTTCTAAATTCTTATCTTGTGGAGTTTTTCCTTTATGATCATCATTTCGAGTGGTCCTTTTGAGATTTGGATGATTAGAACAACCACGACAAAAATAATGATTATTTCTTCCTCTGCCACGGTCACGACTTCGACCTCGACTATGATTATTAAAATTCACAGCATTCACTTCACGGTATGATGTTGTTCCAGTTGGTCAAGATTCGTGATTCTTCATCAAGAACTCGTTATTTTGTTTAGCTACAAAAAGACATGAGATGACTCTCTCGATATTGTTGCTACAAGAGCATATTCGAACATGAAAGTAGAAAATGTCTTCTCTAATATATCTGCATTGGTAATTTTCTCTCTACATAACAACAATTTTGAACTGGTTTTAAATAATGTGGAGTTGTAATCACTTACTGATTTAAAATCTTGGAGCCTTAGATGCATCCAATCAAAACGAGCTTTAGGAAGAATAACCGTTTTCTGATGATCATATCTTTCTCTCAAATTCTTCCGCAAGATGCGAAGATCTTTCACTGTTAGATATTCTATTTTTAATCCCTCATGGAGATGATGACAAAGGAAAATCATGGCTTTTTGTCTTTTCCTATCTTGATGTCGTATTCCCTTCTTTAATTGTTTCTCCAAGGTTCATTGCATCTAAATATATTTCAACGTCAAGCATTCACAACAAATAATTATTACCATTAATGTCAATGGCGGCGGATTCTAGTTTTATAAGATTTTTCATGGTAACACTATCATAAAACATTGTATTTGTATTAGAAATTTGAAACATACAAAACAACATTTAATTTGTTAATTACAAAGAGAAAAAACGACCTACCTTTAATACCTACTTTCAGCAGGGTAATTGTCAAAAACTCATGCTGATAACATGTTGTAAAATTGAGGAGCACAACGGATTACAAATATGGAGAAAATATAATATAATATAATATATATATATATATATATAATAATGATAAATAAATAAAATAAAATAACAGAATATATGAAATTTAGAAAATATGGAAAATGGAAATTTGAAATAGATTTTTCTCACCAATGTGCATATCCTACAAAACCAAACGAATGTCACTATTTATAAGTACTTTGACAAGTAGGAGGTGAATTATATGAATACTAATAATGTATAATCTTGAGACACATGGACAACATATGGGGTAATGGAGAAGTGACACTTGGTCTTTGGACATTATGAATAGGCATCTAAATTACACTTTTTTTTTAATATTATATTATATATTTCATTTTTTGCGTAACAATTTTAGATTTTTTAATAATAACAATTGAAAAAGTTCTACAAATATATTTTCTTTTAAAAGAGTCATGTTTTTCTTATTTAATTTAATTAATTTGAAATAACAAAAGTAAAAAAAAAAAACACAATTTTAATTTTGAATTTATTTATAATATTTATTAAGAGATTTTAGTTATATTTGAGCAACAAGAAAAATATATTTTCTAAATAATTTATTTTTGAGATATTCCTATAAATAGAAAAATCCAAAAAATATTTATATAGTGTTTTGTATTTTAGAATTTCTTAAAGTGTAAATATTTTTAAATGTATTTTTATATTTAAAAAGGCCATAAATTTTTTTATAAAAGATTTTTTTTGGTTAAAACTTAATGCTATAAATATATATATATATATTGGTTAAAACTTAATGCTATTAAAATAAATAATAAAAAATTTAACGATTAAATTGGAATTAATCTGCTATTATGAAGGTGCTCTGACTTCTCTTAATTAAATCAGGATCATTATGGGTGGCGTGGGTGGAGACGTATGTTTTGCGTGGGCAGACTTTGTGGGCTGTTTGGAGTGAGGTTGGCAGGTCTTGGTGCTTGAGGGCTATCTTGCGTTGTAGAAATAGTTTCAAGCATCTGGTTCGTTTGAGGATCGGTGATGACAGTTTTATTTTGTTTGATAGGATCCTTGGCTGTCGGGGGGTGCGATCTTGGATTCATATGGGTCTACGGTGGTTTATGATGCAAGGAGTAGTTTGGAGGCGCGGTTGTCGGAGTTCTTGGATGGTGAGGGAGGTTGGAGATGGCCTACAGCGTCTTGGGAGTTGCTTGAGATCTGGAGTCTTATTCAGGTAGGTAGTGGGGCCTAAAGTGAGGGGGGAGGATTATTGGGTGCCAAGTGTCAGATGCTAGTGGTCAGTTTTCTATAATAGTGCGTGGGAAAGTATACGACCTCGTCATCCTAGGGTGTTTTGGACTGGTATTTTGATGGCGGGGGTGGTATTCCACGTCATTCCTTCTGTGTGTGGTTAGTTGTAAGGGACAGGTTGGGTACGCGGGACTAGGTAAGAAGCTAGGGTGTGTTGTCAAAGGGGGTGTCTTCTGTGTAGGGGAAGTGTGGAGTCACGGGATCATTTATTTTTTGAGTGTGGGTTTGGGAGAGAGGTGTGGTCTGGTGTGTTACGTCAGTTTGGTTCGTCGCATCGAGTGGCGGGTTGGGATGTCGAGTTAAGTTGGTTGTACCGAGTGAGGTCGAGTAAGGGGTGCGTAGTAAGTTGTTCTGTATTTTCTAACGTACTTCCATCTACTACATCTGACAGAAGCATAATCGGCGGCTGCATGGAGGCCGACCGAGGATAGTGTCTGTTTTGTTTCACCTTATGATCTCTACGGTTCGTGCTCAAACTGCTTCTTGGTTTTATCTAGTGTGTTTACGGATGTTTTTCTTCTTTTTGAACTTGTCGTTGCCTTTTGTTTTGCTGTTGTCCCTAGTTATGGGGTTTTTGTTTCTTTTCTCTAACTTTCTCCCTGGTTGTTTGGGGGTTTATGCGTTTATGTTTTGGTTGTTTTCTGGTTTATCTTGTTGCCTTTGTTTGTGGTTTTATTGTCATGTCTTTGCTTGTGTTTTGTTGCTTTGATCCCGAATGGTGGGATCCTTTTATTGTTGTATAATAATATCACCTATTCTAAAAAAATATTAACGATTAAATACAATTAAATATTTAGAATCCTAAATTTTAGCCCAACCTAATAATAGTTCCACGTAACAGCCCATTTTGCTTTTTTTTTTTTTTAAAAAAAAAAAAAGAATAATAATAACTGTGTTAACCGTTTTTCTTTTCTTTTTCTTTTCATATTGTTTTTCCTTGTTCTTTTAGTTCAATTTTTATTTTAACTCTAACAATATCATTTCACTTAAAATTTTAAATTTAAATTTTCTTTTTCTATCTACACAATACCACTTATTTTAAATTTATCAACTAAAAATTGCGATTTTAGAATAAAATACGTGAAAAATTATATTTTATAATCAAAATTCATTTTTGTTTTATTTTTCTTTTAAAGGATTTATTTTACTTTCTCATCTACTTTATTTATTTATTTATTTATATATAAAAATAAATAAATAATATGTAGGGTAAGAAAATCTAACCTCTAACTTTAAACTAAGTACAAAAGCAATATCAAGTAAGCTATTCTGATGGTAGAATCTACACATTACACTTAATTTCAACTAATTAAATAAAAATTGAGACGTAGAAAATACAAAATTGATAAATATATTTCATAATCTATGATAACATTTGTTTTTAATTTCTTTTTTAAACATTCGGACAATATCAATCTTATTATTTTAATTTTAGGACAAATATTAATTTACATTCCTAAACTTTAGATTTGTATCAATTTAAATTTTAAATTATGAGAGTTGTATCAAGTTAAATCATGAACATATATCCCATTAAAACATAATGGAGACTTTAAATTGATACAATTAAAATATAATGTGAGCTTTAAATTGATACACTTATGAAAGTAATATAATTATTAATTTGAGATTTAAATTGATATAACCTCCGAAATTCGAAATTTAAATTGATCTAATTATTAATTTAGAGTTTAAATTGATATTTAACCTTTATTTTATTTTCTTTCACCTACGTTATTCCATTTTAAACATTTCTTCAGATTTGGACCTAAAAAAAAAGAATCAATTTTCCCCGTGGTTGATTTCTGAAGGCAAAAGAACTAGAAGTCTGAGAGCGAAGAGAAAAACTGAAAAAAATTACAATCGGAGCTATGGAGGAATCTCAGGAAATTCTTCTGAACTCCCTCCAAAAATCGGGTGTTTCAATCCCTCCAGACATTTCCTCGATTCGGAACTTAACTCCTCCGCTCTTGTTCTCGATCTGTGCTCAAGTTTTGAATCGAATTCATCTCCAAACTAAAATCCCCTTCTCCATTTCTCTGCCGGATTCTGTCGCCGATCAATTCAAGATATGTTCTGAAATCGCTTCCGCTATTAAGGATCTGGGTTTCATTGGAGATATGAGCTTCCATAAGGTCTGCCCATACTTCCCTTTTTTTTGACTAACTAGTTCTAATGTTGTTTATATTTGGTTCATTTAACTCTGCCTATTTACTCAGCTCTGATTTTGGTTGACATGCCATGTTAGCTTTCTATCTCTGTTAATGGTGATAATAGTATAGCCTAAAGTTGTAGGACTACTCGAAACTTCTCCAAGTCTAGGAACTAAATAGACTGTGCTCAAAAGGAGATTGATAAATTTATAATCTAACGTTTGTATTTCTTTTGTACCTCTTGGACATTATTAGCAAAAGTTAAAGGCACCCCATTTGATAATTGTTTTGTTTTTGGTTCAATTATGCTTGTTTTCTCTCTTGTTGTAAGCTATTCACCTATCGTATAAACACATTAGGATTTCAAGAACCAAATCAAGTTTTACAAACTAGGGTTTTTAGTTTTCTAATTTTGGCATGGTTTTTGAAAATGGTTTTAAAAGTAGATGATAAAGCAAGAAAACTGTACCTGGAAGTAATGTTTATAAGCTTAATTTTTAAATAGTTGTTGAATGGGGCTAAGGTATTTGTTTTTGATATCCATCTGTTGTTGATTCTGAGCTTAATACATTTTTGGAATTGAACTTAGAACCAGATTACATGTGTTGCTTACAACAGTTCTTGTATCCATCTGAAGAGGACTTGTATAAGTTGATAAGATTCTTGGTGGAGAGGCTTCCTGAAGCTTCAGATGGAAAGTCTAAGGTTTTGGAAGATGGTGATGGTAGAAAAGAAACGAAAGCCGACACTTCCAAATGCTACTATGTGGAGGACCCATCAGACAAGGTCAATACTGATGATTCTGTTTTTACCCATCAGAAGGTTGAGAACAAACGTGCTGATCTTAATATTATTTCTGAAGAGACAAAATCGTCAAATTCCATCGTTGGTAGATTCTCTGATTTATGTCTCGTCCAACAAAGCTTGGGTGAAGCAGCTATGGCCGATAACCTTGTTAATGCTCCCAAGGATCAGTCTGAGGTTTCTGGAAATGAATCGGTTGCACTGCAGGGGAATAATAGACATGAAGTTGGTTCTTACACTGAGAAGACCTGTGAAGTAAGTACTTATGCCTCCTAACTTGAAACAATTATTAAAATCTGTTGTTGTGTAAGTCTAAATTTAGACATCAACTGGGTATATAAGTGAATAAATAAATGGTCAGCCCTTGGAATAAAGGTATTAGATCAGATGATATAAAAATATATTATATCTTCTACATATATTCTTGTTTGAAATGAGAACTGAGCCTGAGAAAGTTCAGGATCAAGAGATCAGACCTTTGGAAGAGGTCACTTCGAAGGCGTCTGAATTAGAGCATCTTCAAGTGGAGTTGGAAAGGTTGAAGGCAGTGACCAGAATTGTATTCGATGAAAATCAGTCGATTGAATTCCATCTTCAGCAACTGGAGGAGCAAATAAACTCTAGAAACCTGAATCTTCGTGCAATGAAGTCACAGTGGTGGGACATCATTTTAGTTTGATGGCTGGATTAACTTTTATACTGCTTTTGCATTATTCATTCACAAAAGCAAATTCATGTAGGAATTAAGTCCTAATACAAAGATGTAGATCTCATTTAGTTTTTCTTTATCATCTAACTCTACAGGGATGCAGAGAGGGAGCTTTTAGAAAATAAAAGGCAAAGTCTACAAGATTCACTATGCGCAAGTAATCCAAAGGCTCAAGAAAAGCTGCAAAAATTGAGGGAGTTTGAATCGGAAAAGAAGATCATTGAGTCGGAAATCAGGAGGCGGTATGCTACTTCTTTTGAATGTTAAATAGGAAGTGAAAAGGAATCCTTACTGAAATCTCTGAAATATTCTCAGTATTTCTAGTAATAATTTTTCAAAATGGACTACTGTCACATTAAACATATGTTTTAGATTAAGAAGTTATTTGAAGATATCCTCCAGCGTCTTAGTTCTAAAACGAGTTTTGCTTTACTTTTGAAGAGTGAAAAGTATTTCTAGCTAATTAAAATTTACTTTCCCAAATTTTTATGGTATTTTATTACATCGACAAAAGTGATTTTATAAAATGTAAAAGTACTTGAAAGCACTAATCCTTAGAGGAAATACTTGATTGGTTTACATTTTTATCAAAAATCATCCGGAACTTACTGTCAATTATCAATCCCTTATGTTAAATCTTAATCATTATTTATTAGTGGTTTCTTGAGCAAGCTAGGTTTTGAAAATCAGTATCAACCTGTCTTTATATAAAGTGATATCATAATTAGGTCTTCTCCTTTTCGGATAGGTGGGTTTGTCGGCATATGAACATTAATGTAACTGTTAATAAAGAGTAATCTGTACTTTTGTGGAGAGTTTATAGGGATCTATTGTGTGTTATGTCGGCATTAATATTCAAAATTCAATTCATGTTTTCTTTTCCAACCTTGACATCGTTTAATGTATTTTATTTTGGTTAAAATATGACTGATTATGTATTTTCTACTGCAACTTGATCTTTTTTTCCCAATCATGATATGCAACATAGAATTTCTAGTTGGTCAATTACCATATCTTGCTTATGTCAAACCATATTGATTCTTCCTCAAATATTCTTATCCATTCTTCAGGGAGGAAGAGAATTCTAATCTCGCTACAGATATTAAGAAGCAGCCCAAACAATTACCGAGACGATCCTATATCAATAGAGTAAAGGAGATCACAAAAAACAGCCGGAAACAAGATGCCGACATTGATCGAATCCTCAAAGAAACTAGAGAGCTTCAGCAAGAAAGTAACAACATTCAAGAACGCCTCCATAGAACCTACGCAGTTGTGGATGAGCTAGTTTTCAGGTATGCACCACAAAGCGAGGTGGAAATGAAACAGAACTGTTGCATCATTGATTAAAATTGTCTTAATCAATTGGTTGACAATGATGTAGTATTAACGTCCCACTTTCTTTTCCCTCGTTTACATTTCATTCTCTACCCGAAAAAGAAAAATCGAGTTTTTATCTCGCTGAGAAAACTAGCTGAACTGATTCATGTCTAAGCAGGGAAGCAAAAAAAGATGGCATAGGCAAGCAAGCACACAAGCTTTTGACTAGTATCCATGAGAACTTTGGCGAGATCTCGAACAAAATCCTCTCTACGGATAGACTAAGAAGAGAAACTGCAGAATACGAGAAGAAGATAGCAGCCTCAGCATCCCGAAGTTTGAATTTTACCAAATTACAAGCTGATCTGGATGCTATCAGGAGGGAAAATAGTTACCTAGAGCAACATCTTTGCTATAAAAAAACCCATTGACCAAGTGTAGAATATTTTCTGGAAATTTTTTTGTTTAGTGTAAATCATTCATCATGCTTTTTGCAGCAATTAAATACTATTGTAAAGGAGAAAATAATACGATACAAATGACATCCATCTGCTACTACTAAAGTGGTTGTTCATTAATTAGTTGGAATGTGATGCCTTGTGAAATAAGGCTTCTACTTCTGGATTTTTATTGTGATTTTAGTTGTGTATTGAAATGGAAGCTAGCATCATCATTTTTATGGTAGGGGATTCCTTGATTTACAAGTTACATACTCAACTGGAACTTTGGTGGTTAAGGGAGTTTTAAGTCTCTTCCATCCCTTAGGATTTTGATGCATCTTCTACCACAAGAATCTTTCCAAGTTCCATAATGATCAATGGATTAAGTTTTTACTTTTTGTACAAAAACTTTTTTACTAGATAATTTGTTTAAAAAGAAAAATATTACTTCTTAATCTTTGACTATTACATTTCTATAAATTAAGATCCAATTTAAATCTAAGCCAATGTTGGAAAACTAAAACAAGTAATTTTTAAAAACTTATTTTTGTCTTTAGAATTTAACAAAAAAATTCAAATGTTTACCTAAAAAAAATGAAAACTATGGTTAAGAAGTCGATGGAGAACAAATATAATTTTTTAAAACTAAAAACCAATTAGTTATTAAATAGATACCACTTTCTTTTGTTTTAAAATTTGGCAAAAAAAAAATGTAGCTAACAAAGTCAATAAGCACATATGCAAAATTAATGTTTATCGGCTAAAATTTCAAAATCAAAAAACAAAAAATGAAAGGATTGTTAAATGGAGCTCAAATAGTTATCAAAAGTACCTAAATAATATGTCTATTGAACAAAATGTTGATTCTCGGTCAAATCGATCAATATTTGTCCAATACACAAATAATTTTTCCTTCAACAATTGCTTAGGTGAAGAATTGTTCGTTGACTTTTGTGATGGTAATTAATACTTTATCTATAGAATTATGTTCGAATTGATCTATATTTGTCCAACATATATATCGTATCATCATCTTTAGTAAGACAAGTAGAGTACAGAAATTTGAACCCCTAAACTCAAAGAAAAGAGTACAAATCAATCAACATTAAACTTAAATCAAGTTTGGCATATAATCATTTAGTCAATAACTATTAAAGAGTCATCATTTAATCTAGTATTAGAGTAGTAGTCTGCACAAGATAACATTTGCATATTTTTGTTAACGTGAACATAATTCAACTGACACAAGACGTATACTCCAGATCAAATGCTTAGACGGTTGGAATTTATCCTCTCAATTTTTGTACTATAGGCAAAAAGAAAAACCCAAAGTTTTCACATTAATGACAAGACAAGTAGTGTGGTTTGAATGTTTAGGAAATTGACCTATTCTCTCCATTATATAGAATTCATCAAACCTTAACTTCTCCGTAAACAACCAATGTCGGTTCTGATTTTGTAACCCCACCTGTGACCAGCGCTTTACACGTGGACCTCTCAAAACCTGCCAAGTGGCATCTGCCATTGGACCCTACCATCATAATATAACCATATAATCAACCACAATGAAAGCAAAAATATAACCAAATCATTTCATTTCTTGCTTGTTTGTATTCCTTTTATTGGGTGAATTTCCTCAATCATCCATCAAAATAAACTTTTCTTTTTAAGGGTCTCTTTCTTTTATTACAAGAGATTGCCATTCCATCATTTTTGCTGCTCCATTTCTTCCATTGATGTGTGATTTCAACATAACTCTGTTTACACAGAAATGGGGTTTCTTGATTCTTTGTTTGGAAGAGATTCAAGAAAGTTTATCAAAAGAAAAGACAGCGATGCAGGTGAAGCAGGTGATTTTATTTATAACCTTTTTCTTTTCTTTTTAATCCTCTTTCTTTAGTTCATTCTTTGATTTCTGGCATCTGGGGTTGTGTTTTTTTTTTTCCCTCTTGTTTTCTTTTGTTCTTGTCAATTGCATTGCGGTTTTCAAATCCAAATTCATTGGTTTGAATTTGGGGATTCCATAGTTTTGCATCTTGTTGTTGTTGATATCTGGAACTGGGGATTATATTAATGCAGATTCATGTATTGAATGTAGTGAAAGTTATGAGATCCTTGGCTGTTTCTTATTGATCATTGGTGTTGTTATCTATGTTTTTCATGAACAGAAGTTCTCATACTCTATAAATCCACAGGCCGAGCGCTCGAGGAAATTAGAGGTTCGCTTTATAATGAACTACGAATGTCGGACGGGGCGAAACGCCAACAGCAACGATATTGCGGGCCTGTTGTTGCAATGACATTCAATTTCATGGTTGCTGTTGGAATTATAATGGCAAACAAATTAGTAAGAAATGTTTAACATTGTGTTTGGTTTCTGTTTGGAAATGGAAGAAACTATTTACATTTGTGTGTTTGTGTTTTTTTAGGCCTATTTTCAGGTGTGTACTCTTTTTTGTTTTGTAGGTGATGGGAAGAGTTGGATTTAACTTCCCAATATTTCTCACATCAATCCATTACACTATTGCTTGGTTTCTACTAGCAATTTTCAAGGCACTTTCTTTGCTTCCTGTTTCTCCTCCTACCAAAACCACTCCCTTCTCCTCTCTTTTTGCCTTAGGCGTTGTCATGGCTTTTGCTTCAGGTCTTGCCAATACAAGTCTAAAGCATAACAGGTTTTCCACTCGGATTCTTTTTCCTTTCCCTCGTCTTTCGTAGTGAGTCGTCAATCGAGTCGGGGGGCAGGGGGGCAATGTTTTAAAAAAGCTATTTAGACTTACACCTTAAGGCTCGCCTCGAAGCAAGACTCTAACTTTTAACCTCGAAATTTAAGAGGCTTACACCTCTCATAAAAGAGGTTTACGTCTTTGAAAACGTATCAAGGTTTAAAATCTTTATGCCTCGTCTAGTGGTTATAAAAATAATAGTGAGAATTTGAACCGTTACTACTTATAGTATAAATCAATCCTATCAATGATAACAGAATTTTTTTATCAAGTGAAAAATTGCAGGGATGAATTTCTTTCTTCTACACTTTTATATGACAATCATGTTTAGAGGTTTACACCTCGTTTTTTCGAAAGAAAAAACCTCGAGACCGTCTTTAGCCTTTTAAAACATCAAGAGGGGAGGGGTTATGTTGTTTTCTTACTTTTGAATTCAATGTGCAGTGTTGGATTCTACCAGATGGCTAAAATTGCAGTAACTCCCACCATTGTATTTTCAGAGTTCATTCTCTTCAAGAAAACCATTTCTTATAAAAAGGTCCCAACAAAACAAAGAAATATCTGTCTGAAGAGAGTTTTGTTACTTCTCATAATGTGTTTTTCAGTCATGTTTATGTTCATGTAGGTATTGGCTTTGTCTGTTGTCTCCGTTGGCGTGGCGATTGCGACCGTAACGGATTTAGAGTTCAACGTATTTGGTGCTTTGATCGCAATCGCTTGGATAATCCCAAGTGCCATAAACAAAATTCTGTGGTCGAATCTTCAACAACAAGCGAGTTGGACGGCGTTAGCGTAAGCTCTTGTTGTTAGTTTCTAATTGATTGTGTCCCATTGAGGAAAGATGAGGAGACCTGTTTTTCACAATGCAGTTAAACTTGTGGTGTGTTAGGTTGATGTGGAAAACTACTCCAATTACAATATTTTTCTTACTTGCTCTCATGCCTTGGCTGGATCCACCAGGAGTTTTATCCTTTAATTGGGATCTTAGCAGTTCAACTGCTATTTTGATATCAGCTCTTCTTGGTTTTCTCTTGCAATGGTCCGGAGCTTTGGCACTTGGGTGAGACTATAACTCATAACAAATATACTTTTTACCCTCCTTTTTTTCATATTAGTTTGTTTTTCTTTACCCTTTTTTTGTTCTTTTCGTATTGCTCGATTAATCTGTTTGATTTCGTTTGATAACGATTTGGTATTTGGTTTTAGGTTTGAAAATTGTTGTTGTTTTCTTACAACTTCTTTACCTTCGTTTTTGTCTTTCCTAATTAAACATTTGAATTTTTAATCATATTCTAAAACAGAAAACAGGTTGTTTAATACTACGACCTTTGTTTGCGATTCTAGTTTCCTATTTTCTCCATTTCTTACAATGATTTGCATCTTTCTTTAGTATAATAGCTGAATTCTTAGTCAAATTCCAAAAACAAGAACAAGTTTTTAAAAGCTACTTGTTTTAGTTTTCAAATTTTGGCTTAGTTTTTTAAATCATCGGTAAAAAAACAGATATCAAATGAAGAAATTTGGAAGTATAAGCAATGTCTGTAGGCTTAATTTTTAAAAACAAAAAACCAAAAGTCAAATAGTTACCAAAGAGAGTCTTAGTTTTTTGTTTGTTTTCTTTAAATTTATAAGTCAAATAGTTACCAAAGAGAGTCTTAGTTTTTTTGTTTGTTTTCTTTAAATTTATCAATTATGATTTTTAGCTTTGTTAAACAAATATTGGAATTTCTAATCAAATTCTGAAAACAAAAACAAGGTTTAATTTTCAAATTTTGGCTTAGTTTTTGAAAACACAATAGTAGAATAATATGACATAAGAGTAATATTTAGAAACTTAATTTTCAAAAACTAAAAACCAAGGCTCATTTGGGCAACCATTTGGTTTTTTGTTTTTTTAAAATTAAGCTTATAAACACTTTTTCTGCCTCTAGGTTTCTTTACTTTGTTATCTACTTTCTACTCATGTTATTAAAAGCTAAACCAAGTTTTGAAAACTAAAAAATAGTGGTTTTTAAAAACTTCTTTTTGTTTTTGACTTTTATTAAAAGATTAACTTTTTTATTTGGAAAAAACGAATACCATTAAAAGAAATTGAGAGGAAACAAGTATAATTTTTTGAACAAAAAACCAAAAACAAAATGATTACCACATAAAGCCTAAATAATTATCAAATGGGGTTTACTTTTTTTTTAATTTTCAAAATTTGGTTTGGTTTTCCAAAACGCTCCTAAAAAGTAGATTACAAACCAGAAAATAGTGTTTAGTTTTCAAAAACAAAACATAAAATAGTTATCGAACGGATCCTTAAAACTTTTGATTCCATGGTTTAGACTTCGAATATTGGTGTATGTAGTAACTATTCTTGATATTTATAATAATGTGGTATACATATTGGATAAATGTCATTTGATTTAGCACAATATGACATATAGATGAATAACATGTCCCGTGCAATATACTCTCTTTTCAATAGATCGTGTAAAAACTCTTTTATATAAACACTGTGTCACTACTCTGTTTAATCATTTGTCCACTGTACCATATCACCAGAATTTGTCTAATAAACATACCATATCATTATTTTGAAAGGCTAATCCATATGGTAAATAATGTTCTTACTTCCTTAGCAGTTTTGTTGTTCAATTTTGTGCAGTGCAACCTCTGCAACATCTCATGTTGTTCTGGGACAGTTCAAGACTTGTGTGATTCTGCTCGGAAGCTATTTTGTTTTCGGGTCCGATCCCGGGTTCGTGAGCATTTGCGGAGCGGTTACAGCTCTCGGCGGAATGTCTGCTTATACATCCCTTAATCTGCAGCAACAACTTGACAACAAGCAGGCGATACCAAAACCCGAAAACAGTATTGTAGAAGATGCTCCAAAGTCAGATGTACAAAATTCTGATGTTGCTGTATAGAGATTGAATGAACCATCTGAGCTACCATATGAGTTCTATAGTTTTTTTTTTAATGGTAAATTGAGGTAGAAAATATCTAATTTCTTCCTATAATACTGATAACAATTTTATAGAGATATGCATACTATTCCTTTTGAAACATTTCTAAATGGTTTGTTGTGTGTGTATATATATACAAAACAAATGTTGCCATGTAAATTCCAAATGGGAAAAGCACACAAAAAAACTATTAAATAACGATAAGAATTGCAATGTTAGAAGGTTGGATATGTGAAATATTATATAATATGATTTAATTTCAAATTTCATTTTATTTTATCTTTGAATAGAAATTTTTAGGACTAAGAATTGTAAATACAGTAGAATCTATCGATTATAGACTCTATTGCTGATAGAATCCTATCAATGATAGACTCATATTAACGATATAGTCTATCATAGATAGGCTCCGAGAGTTTATCTAAATTTTGTTATATTACCAATTCTTTTGCACTATATTATATCTGCTAATTTGACAGATTTAGTATAGATCTAGGGGACTCGAGCCCCCCTCAACTTTATACTTTTTATATTTTATATATATATATATATATATATATATTGGACATAGTATCAATACCAGTAGCTAGCTGTGGTAAATATGACTTTTTAGCTCCCTTTGAACCCAGGTCCCACTTTTTATATTTATTTTTTCAGATTTTTTTTCGATTATAAAGCCTCTGTCAATAAAATTTCTGAAAACTATTAATACTTTGAATCTGATAGTTGTATTTGCAACTGTCCATATATATTTTTCACAAAGCATTTATTAATTATTATATAATTACTTTAAAATATTATTAAATTTTTTAATACTGGGAGATATAAAACATTGAGAAACTTCTTTTTGAAAATCAGTAAACAGGACTAGAATATGTAGAGTTTGAATATGAAAAGTTTTTTTCATTTAATTAAGTAAAAAGTTTGAATTTAGTTTTTTTCTAAAGAAAAAAGAACAGAACATAAAGAGTTGAATTATGAAAAATTGTGTTCCTTATCTACTGTATATATAAAAGGTTAGGTATGGACAAATTTTTTTATGCCAATTTTATCCTTTCATTATAAATCTTTCTTATGATATGTTGGAGGCAACTTAGTCTATTCAATGATTCTCCAATTTCAGTTAATTTATTAAATTTAATTGTTTCAAATTAATTAATAGAAAATTTTCACATAAAAAAATAATATCAAATTATTTATAGAAATAACAAAAAAAAAAACATTGATAGACACCGAAAAACTTCTATCAAAGTCTATCACTGATAGATTTCTATCAGCCTCTATCAAAGAAGAGTAAAAATTTTGCTATTTTGTGTAAATAATTTTTCTTATTAAGAAAATCGGAAGAAGTGCAAAATTGTGGGTTGCATGTGGCCTTTTTAGTCATTTACCAATATGGTTATTGCTGATAGCTGCTATAAGTGATATTCAATATCCGACGTTAATTATGGGTCATAACCATATATTACCTTTATTTTTGTGCTACATCTTTTATTTTTTTGGACCTAATTATAATTTGTGCAACCAAACCCTTCTTTAATTATAATTCATAATTGGATTTTAGAAGTTATAGAATTCAAAAGATTTTTTTAACTCACATTCTACTACCAATATAATGAGCATTTTAATTATTTACCATTTTCTTCACCAGTTACTTGAAGTTTCATCATTCCTTTCTTCCTTTTTTCTTTATGTTTTGTTATCTATGTTCTTTTTGCTCTCAAAGCCTATTCAATTTTCAAAACATTTCATGATGTTGGTGGTATATTAAAAATTTTAAGGCGTTACATATGTGTTTTGGTGGTATATTAAAGTTGCAAGGGATGCACAAGTGAATCTATATCTCATATTCAAAACTATCACTGTCTATCATATTTCATGGTTTGCAATAGACAGTGATAGAATCTATCACTGTCTATAAATGATAGACACTAATAGACTTTTATCACTGTCTATTAATAGTGAGTGATAGTTTATGATAGAATATAGACATATATAACTTGTTTATTGTTGATACTTGTATGTTTAAATAGGTGGAACAAGAACATGAACATCAAACAATAATGCAAGACCAGAACAAGAATTTGAAAATAACAATATGCATCTCATTAGATGTGATACAAATTATTAAAAAAAACCAATTAGATGATAGGAATTTAAATACTTTTAGAAATGGTCCTTTCGGACACTTTCTAAATATAAAAATTAAGAAAATGCCCACAAGATTCATAAACTACCTTCTAAGAAGATAATGCATCACAAATAAGCCAAATGTCTTGGCTTTTAACTTTAATGATCATATAGCAGAATTTGGATTGAAAGAGTTTTGTTTAATCACAGGTTTAAATGGTACTCAACTACCATCAATAGATTTAGAAGAAAAAGAGCAAATTTCTGAACTTAGAAAAATAGTCTTTAAGAATGATGATTCGATTGATAAAAAAGACATTGAGAGAAGCTTTAAGTTCCTACATGATTCTGAAGGTGATAGTGTCAAGGTTAAGTTGGCAAACCTCCTTCTCTTAGAGGCCTTTTTAATCGCAAGGCAAGGACACAATGTTGTTAATTGGAAACATGTTGACATATTGGACAATGAAGAAGAATTCAAAACCAATCATTGGGGACGATTGTCATATAACTTGACATATCAATTTTTCAAAAAGGCTTCTTCTACTGAAAAGGATTCTGTATGCACTTCAAGGTTTCCCTTTGACACTAGTTTATTGGGCATTCAAAATAATACCAAAATTTTCAACAATATATATTGGATTTGGAAGAAAAAATTGCAATCAAAGTCCAAGAATAATATCATAGGAGTGCTTACAACCTGATCATTGGAGAAATCTTGAAGAGAATATCTTTCAAAGAAATGATGTAAGTATTTTCTATAATTTCATAGCCTTGTTTTTATTACTTGCAATGGTTTCAAACAAAAAATAGATAATAGTCTATCACTGATAGACAGTGATAGACTTCTATCATTATCTATCAACAAAAACAGTGATAGACATATATCATAAAAAAACTTGTTAGTGTTTTTCTGGTTTTGATCTAATGATTTAACATGTGTTTAAACTTGTGGTTTTGTGTAATTCCACTACTTCCAACAGAAGAAGAATCACAATCAACCACTATCAAATATTTGATAGATTTGGAAGAAAAGGAGAAGAAAAAGATTGAAAGAGAAAGAAAAAAAGAAGAAGAAATAAATGAAGGAAGAGATTTAATTGGAGAAAAAAAAGAGCATGGGAAAAATATAATGGAGGAAATAGAAGAACTGAAAGATGGCCAACAAATGAAGAAAAAGAGCAGAAAAGTTTGAAACAAGGCCAAAAAGAGATCATCAGAATATTAAAAACCATCATTGAAAGACTTCCAATTGAAAAGCTTTCACAAGAAGAACAAGAAAAAGAGGTTGAGGAGACCATGGAGAAAAATAAAGCTCCTTATTGTAGCTTACAAATTCTTGAAAGAAATTATGAAATTGACAAAATGGTGAATTATGCTGTGAATTATGTAGCTCAGGTAAGTCTTTTGCAATGTGTTGTGTTTTTTTAAATGTAAACATACATTTACTAACTAAACTAAAAAAAAAAAAAAAATCTTGTAGATTAAAAGTGGGAATGAAGGAAATGTTTGTATACAAGTTTTTGTGTTGATAGACAGTGACATATCACTGCCTATCAATGCATCTTTCTTCCATATGTTTTGTCTTTTATTATAGGAATCTCATTCTTTTCATTATCTTTATATTTGATTTATGTTTTTTTGTTTTAGGAGTCTTACCACAAACACAAGATCATTTTGCCGATATACAACCTCTACCTTTGGAAACCTCAAAGACACAAGAATTAATAACAGTGTTCGAGGAAGAGGATAGAAAGGAAAAGGTATGCTTCGTCTCTTAAGCTATGTTTTCTCTGTAAAGCTATATATTGTCTCTATTAAGTTACATATTGTCATGAAAGTCAATTAGATCTATCACTAGGTCTATCACTGCCCATCAGTGATACGTACTAATAGAATTTTATCAGTGTCTATCACTAATAGAAAATTCTATGACTTTCTTGATTCTTAGGTAACAATGATACATTACATTGTATTGTATTATTGCAGCAAAATGAATTTGAAGTTGTAGAGCATCTAGAAAAAATTGATGATGATCAGCAAAAGGTAAATATCTAAGTTGAAATCTAAATGATAGACTTTTAACAGGAAGTGTCTATCACTGATATACACTGATAGAATTCTACCAGTGTCTATCAGTGATAGACTTTTGTGATATAAGTCAATAAGGTCAATCACTGCCCAACAGTGATAGACACTGATAGAATTCTATCAATATTTATCAGTGATAGACATTCATGATAGAAGTAAATAAGGTCAATCACTGAATTGATGGAATTCTATCAGTGTATGGTATACTTCTATAACTTTCTTAATTCTCATGTTTGTAGGAAAAAGAATTTGAAGATGATAAACATATAGAGAAAACTAATCATGTTTAGCAAAAGGATAAGCTAAATATATAGACACTATGAAAGAAAATAAAGCGATAGGTTATCTTCTTAAATATTATAGAATTTTGAATCTATTGCAGGAAGTTGAGCTTGAAGAAGAAGAAGAATTTGATCTATTTGACAAAGAAGAAAAACAAAAAAAGGAGAAAGATCAAAACTAACAAAATGAGAAAAATGTAAATATAATTAATTAAGGTTAATGATATTTATAAAATACTATCAATTTCTAACACTATACTATTACTTTATTTATTACAGCCTATTGATAAAGAAAAAAAATGTTGTTGAACAAGAAGAGCATATTGATGAACAAGTTGATAAGGAAGAAACTGAAGAAGAAGATGAGAATGAAAAGAAAAAAAAGACATGAAAATAAAAGAAAACAACCAATAGAAAAGAAGGTAACCAAGAGTTGTTGTCAGTCATATCTAGTTAGAAATTTGTACATATTAATTTTTATAATGATGAATAGAGTGATAGTGGTCTATCACTATTTATCAATGATAGATAGTGATAGATCATTATCACTATCTATCAACAGTATATAGTGAGAGATTTTATGATAAATCAATTTGTTTGTCACAAATATGTTCATATATTTATTGATACATATATATAAATAGTTGATGATATCATGATATGTAGTTTTCAAATTCTAACATTTAACTTTCTTTCTTGTTACTATTATTTTAGGTTGTTGAAGCTGCAGGAAAAGGAAAACGTACAAAGTTTAGACCAAAAGTATTAGATGATGACAGGAAAATTGTCAATGAGAGGTCCAAGAGAGAAAGAAAACAAACAGCAAAGGCAAAAGAAATAAAAAAAAAAAAAAAAAGCTCTCCTAAAAAGAAGAAAAAGACTAAAACGACTTCATTGATGGACAGTGCTCCAAGCTTTAGCTTAAACATCTCTCTGTTGAGGTTGATGCCCTAAAGTCTCATGTTCTGTAGTTTGTAAACAGTATGTATGAATACTTATGCTGTTAATATATGATATTTACTTCACATCTTGTATTTTGCTCGGTTCATTATTTTATTTGCTTTACCAAAAATAAAAAAATCCCTAGTTATCTGTATGTGACTCAAGCATGTATGTGGTGACATACAAGTGGATCATGTCTTGAGTGATAACTAAAATGGCTTATAGTATATGGATATAGGAGGGAAACTTTATCCTGATAACGCTATAAACGCGGCCCGCTTTGTGGAATGGTCACAAGTGTTGTGACTTGTCACAGATGGTCTGATCCTGATCATTCGTGTTGGGGACATACGAGCGGGGGCGTCCTATACAAAGAGTTTGTATAAGACCTGACCATGAAGTGTTAACGTCTCGTTATATAACACCATTCATGATAGAGATTTCATTTCACTAGGATGATCATAGCTAACATGACCTCAATTCTGAGTGAGTTGGAAACTTCTGCCATTGAGGGCGATCCTTTAATTTGTATGGGTACGAGTGGCCAGGTCGCCGATTCAAACCTACCATTTTGGGGATTCGTCTGATTTGGGAGCTGGGAACTCAGCTACACAAGATGGAATTCACTCCTTCCCCGAGGCAGGGGTAAATTGATAGATGGCTCCCTTAAGGGCTGATTCCGGTGCTTGAACGATGGGGCGCCACACACCTTCTCTTGCCCCGAGAGGTGTTCACACATAATTGGACTTTGGTGTATTGTTCATTAGAGGAATCAATGGTACTTAAGAAGTGAGATATAACTACAGGGGCATAAAGGTAATTTGGCCTAGCTATACTTACGAGCATCTGTGAAGGGTCATCATACTCATGATTGGTTATATCCGATGGACACAGAAATATATATGTGGTAAGAAGAGTTCAGATGTTGGTCTTTAGTGGAATCACTGACAGTTAACGGATGGTGGATCTCGTGGCTAAAGAGTTTAGTCAGCTATTCACGTACCGTTGGAGCTTCAAGCTACAGGTCCATTAGGTCCCCTGGGTAGCTTGGATAAGGTTGAGAACCAGTATTTGGGTTAATTTGAAATGTTCAAATTGACAAGAGGAAATTCGATTATATATGATATAATTGGACTGGTTAATTATATATGATATAATTGGCAAATGTATTAGATACATTATTTTGGAGGAAATAAGATATAAATATGATTTATATCAAGTAAAGGAGAAAATATTATAGTAGATATGTGATATCAAACTATAGGATATAAATATAATATGATTATATTTATTAATTAGTTAATTGATTAATTATATGATAATTAATCCTAATATCATGTTTGAACATGGGTTAGTGGGCAGCGTTGGTTATGGTAACCGATGGGTTAAAATGAAAAATGTTTTCATTTTCGCGTGGTCGTTCAATCGCCCAAAAGAATTCGTGAAGTGCGCGTTGGTGATTCAAAATGATCACTTGAGAGCCTATACGATAGCGTTCTCCGCCTAAACGATCGTATACCTCGTGCCTACACAATCGTAAACTGTCGCCTAGACGATCGGATAGCTTCTTTAAACGATCGTATAGTGTGTCGATTTAGCTAAACGATCGTATACCTTTTCCTAAACGATCGTTTAGCAAATCCTACACGATTGTGTAGCTCCTCTATGCGATAATAAATTATGCTATACGATAGCGTTGTTTTCTCTCCCATTTACTTATCGTATACACGACTCGTTTTTCCTCCGTCCTCTACCAAATTCACCAAAGCCCACCCTTTGGGTTTTCACTCCAAAAATACCTGGGGCTCATTAGTGGTGGTGTCGTCCCCATTGTGGTCTGAGTTCGCGTTGATCGTGCTGCTGCAATCGACGATTCCACCGAGCGTTGGTAGATCACTGGGATGGTTTCTGCTGCACTGGGGTTCCGAAGATTGAAGATAGTCTTCAACTGGTATGGAACTCTGTCCCTTTGTTATTTTGTTGTTCATAGCATGCCATTAATTAGTCTTTGTTTGCATAACTGTATGTGTTGAATGTATATTATTATATTTCGGTCACGGTGAGATCAGAGCGATCTGAACACGCTCATGGAACTCTCGGTATGAGATCCTTCAATTGGTATCAGAACCAGGTTCTGATACTCCGATTTCATCTGTTGCAACGAAATGACATATACATTCATGGTGGATACATTTCTATGTTGTTTTAATTGTTACATCTGTTGTGGATGTGCCAGATTAATGGATGTTTTCGGGATGATTAGCCTCAGTTTGTTTAAGATCCTTTTACATTTGCAGTTATTTGTAAAGGCCCCTGCGTTTTTGGGCAATAATAATCATTATCGAGTATGTATTCAAAGTTTGTTTGAAGTTTTGAGTTGTTTGTCAAAGTTCTAGGCAAGCTTACGACTCTTCGAGGAAGAAGGTGATCTAGGGTTGATCGCATCGTGTAGAAGAAGTTCTACACGATCATTGTCCATCGTATCGTAAAGATGAAGGAGTACGCGATCGCGGTTGAACGCATTGTTTAAACGACGGGGTATGCAATCAAGAGTTGATCATATTGTGTTAACGATTGGGTACGTGTTCGCTGAGTATCGTTTAATGCGCGTGCGTGCTAGACGATCGTTTAGGTCAGCAAGCTTCATCGCTTAGTAACTGGCTAAACGATCGCTTAGCATCGCAAGGTAAATTGTTTACCAAGTTGCACGCATCGATTAGACGATGAGACGCTCGCATATCGTTTAAAGCGAGCGCGCTAGACGATCGTTTAGGACAGCAAGCTTCATCGCTTAGTAACTGACTAAACGATCGCTTAGTAACTCAAGGTAAATCATTTACCTATCATCACGCTACACGATCACATGGACAGTCAGGCTTCGCAGCCTCGTCATCGTCTACGCGATCATTTTCTTATGCTCCTATTGTCTAGTGCGCGCTGAACGATCGTCTACCTACTGGAGTTTGCTACACGATGAAGACCTCCTGGCGGTTCAAGACCCGGTTTGTCTGTGAACCGGTTTGCTCGATGAAAAATGTAATAGATAAGGTTTTTTATTCCAGTTTTTTTGTGTCAAGGCTCATCCCGATCCATTAATACTTTGTTTATTACATGCGATGTATGTTTTATATGTCATATGGTATGTACATATAGTAAATCCCACCTTAGGTTATGCAATGGTCATGCATCATCTCTTTATTGTAATTGTTATAATTTAGAGAAGCATGATTTTAATTATGTAAGAGCATGCTCATGCATTATATAATATAAGAGTTATATTTATGCATGCATAAAAAACATTGACATGCATCATCTTTATATTATAATTGTTATAGTATAAGGATGAATGATAGCATGTTTTCTTGGTTGTTATGCTTTATATAAAATTTATATATAGTAATGACCGGACATTGCATGAAGCATGACACATAAGTTAATTTATAAATGTTATAAACACCTCATTGTGCGCAATGGTTTTAGTTGTTTCTTTTTAAAAGTTAAAGAGAAATTAGAACTAAAAGAAATAAGAAAGACATGCATGCTCACTTAGGTTTAATTCATGTTTTTAAAGTGTTTAAAACTTGGATCACATAGACCTAAGATCACGATTCTAATACAATTAGCAACACTAAGGCTTTAATCTTTTAATCAGTTTAATAGGATTAAATTGGCAAATAAGTTAAAGTGTAGCAAATCTATCTATAAGGAACCTTTTGTCCAAGGCGGGTTCTGTCTAGGCTGGGGTATTTAAGTTGACGGAAACGTAACACTCCTACTTAGGAACTTACCTGGAAAGGTGAATTAGATAGATTTGATGCATGCATGCAAGTTAGGCACAGTCCATTAAAGTGTTTAAATGTGACTACTTAAACTTGTTCATATTTCATAGACAAACGTTGTTTATGAGTAGAGTTTAAAAAGACGACTTAGACTAAAATCAATAGTCGGATTGTCTAGGGTAATGAATCCCTAGGTAGAACATTCAGTGGGAGGTACTTGGGGCATGAGATGCTTCACTTAAACCTTTCACTTTTCTCCTAAAATCAATAGTCGGATTCACTTAAATCTATCCTCGGCCTCGTGGCACCTTTGGTGTGTCCCCCTAACGGATGGTGTTTGGATAGGTCAATATCAAAGTGGATGGAAAGAATGTTCATAGTAAGTGGGAGCGGGAAGTGCGACAGCATATCCCTCGGTCTCCCACGTTAGGTTGAATAAAGTTACTACGCATCGCCTCGAGGCACCCTGGGAGTATCCCCCTAAAGGATGGCAGTTTTGCACGTTTCTTTATTTGATCTCTTGTAAGAGGATAATGTAACTTAATCTCTTGTCTTAATCTGTCTTTTCCCTACGGTAAGCGCATTAGAGCAGGACTTTGGCACCGAACGCAAGGGGTTACACTTACGTGGAATAGTTAAAGGTTAACGATTCTGGACCGAAAAATAGTGGCTGTTAGGTTCAGTTCCAAGAGTTGGTTCTGCCTAATGGTTGAGAATGTCTCATCCCAGCGAAAGGGCAACTGATCACCCCACCGGTGGCGTTTGTCCTAATTCACTAGGGCATCATTGCAAAATAGTAATCTACAACTTAGGGTACTTGAAACTGTTTTGCAAAACTGATTGGTTTAAAATTAGTTTTACAAAATCTAATAAAGTTTTTTTCGTATTTTAAGCAACATTTTCAAATGCCAACAGCCACATTATCGTTGTTAAGCGCCGAAAAACTTATTGGCAATAATTTTGCAACATGGAAACACATGATCACGACGATCCTAATCATCGAGGATCTCATGTTCGCTCTCACGGAGGCTTGCCTTCCTATTCCAGCTCCAAATGCCGCTCGAAATGTTCGAGAGGCATACGAGCGATGGACAAGGGTGAATAAGAAGGCCCGAGCTTACATCTTGGCAAGTTTTTTTGAAGTCTTGGCTAAGAAACATGAGCCTATGGTCTCAGCGCGTGAGATCATAGAGTCCCTGCGGGGGATGTTTGGACAACCGTCTGAACAGCTTATGCATGAGGGCTCTTAAATACATATTCAACTCCAAAATGTAAAAAGGCACCTCTGTTCGTGAACATGTGCTAAACATGATGGTCCACTTTAATGTGGCAGAGTTGAATGGGACTACCATCGATGAGGGCAGCCAGGTTAGCATAATCCTGCATTCTTTACCGGAGAGCTTCCTGCACTTTGTTAGTAATGTGATTCTTAACAAAGTGAAATATAACCTTACAACTCTCCTCAACAAGTTGCAGACACACATCAGTAAAGAGAGGTAGAAGGGTGAGGCAAATGTTGTTTCATCCTCTAGGACGTTCCATAGAGGTTCAACCTCAAGAACGAAGTCTGCACCTTCCTCTTCTAACTCTGCAAAGGGGAAGAAGAAGAAGGGTGGTAAGGGTAAAGGGAAGACACCTGCTAATCAACTGCCTATTGCCCCAAGGAGGCGTCCACAAGTTGCTAAAGGAAAGTGTTTCCACTGCAACCAAGATGGACACTGGAAGAAGAATTGTCCTCGGTATCTAAAAGAGAAGAAAGCAGCCAAGGCTAAGGCCAAGACGGATAAAGGTAAATGTGATTTACTTGTGCTTGATACTTGTTTAGTGGAGAATGATGATTCTGCCTAGATAATTGATTCAGGTGCCACTAACCATGTTTGTTCTTCTTTTTAGGGGGATTAGATCTTGGCGGCAACTGGAGGCTGGTGAGATGATGATGCGAGTAAGGCACCGGGAACGTCGTCTCAGCTGTGGCAGTGGAAGGACTCCAGTTAGCTTTATAGAATAGGTTTCTTATTTTAAATGATGTATATATTATTCTTCAATTAAAAAGGAACCTTATTTCTGTAAAGTGTTTATAGCAATGTAAATATACTGTCTCTTTTGATTTGAATAAAGTATTTATTCATAAAGATGGTGTTTTTATTTACACAATAAATCTGGAATCTAATTTATATGTGCTAAGGCCGTTAGCAATTAATTCCCTCCATAATTCTGAAATGTTCAGAACTGTCGTAACTCAATCAAAACGCCGACAAATTTCTCCAAAATAAAATGTCCAACTTTGGCATCTACATTTAGAGCACATCAATCTTAATAGGATTGAGAGATTGGTGAAGAATGGACTTCTAAAGAGTTAGAAGAAAATTCTTTGCCAGTGTGTGAATCTTGCCTTGAGGGTAAGATGACTAAACGACCTTTTACTGGAAAAGGTTCTAGAGCCAAGGAGCCTCTTGAGTTAGTACATTCTAACCTTTGTGGTCCTATGAATGTGCGCGCCCGAGGTGCCTATGAGTATTTTATCAGTTTTACTGATGATTACTCTAGGTACGAGTATGTTTATCTTATGCAACAGAAGTTTGAATCATTTGAAAAGTTCAAAGCGTTCAAGGTTGAAGTTGAAAATGCATTGGATAGACGGATTAAAACACTTTGATCAGATCGAGGTGGAGAGTTTTTGGACTCGGCATTCTAAGACTATTTGATAGAACATGGAATCGTTTCCCAACTCTCAGCACTGGGTACACCTCAGCAGAATGGAGTAGTGGAGAGGAGAAATAAGATCTTGTTAGACATGGTTCGTCGATGATGAGTTACGCTTCCTTACCGGACCCGTTTTGGGGTTTCACAATGGAGACTGTGTTGTACATACTCAACTGCGTTCCCTCCAAGAGTGTTACCAGAACACCTCTGGAGTTGTGGAACGGGCGTAAAGCTAGTTTACGTCACTTCCGCATTTGGGGTTTCCCTGCACATGTGCTTGAGGCTAATCCCAAGAAGTTAGAACACGATCGATGTTATGCCTATTTATAGGCTACCCAAAGGTACACGATTATTTTTATGATCCGACGGAAAAAAGGGTGTTTGTTTCAACAAACGCTACTTTTCTGGAGAAGGATCATATAAGGGAGCACAGTCCACGATGTAAAGTCGTGTTGCGTGAGCTTTCCAATGAAACTACTGAAACTTCAACAAGAGTTGTTGAAGAGCCTGTTACATCAACAGGAGTTGTTAATGGAGTTCATCCAGTAGGTTGGTTCCACCTCAAGATGAGAGAACCTCGACATAGTGGGTGTGAAACCCAAATTTCCATTTTCTCTACTTAAGCAGGTGGTTAAGGAAATTAACTAAAGTGAAAGTTAAAATCTATGTTGAAGTGAAGGAAATTTCTAAATGTTGAATAGATTTTCCTTGAGTAGCTTTGAGTTAAGCTTTAATTGATGAAAAATTGACTAAGTGTTGGGCTAGGCATTGCCATGCATTGGCCATAAGATCTTGGAGAGATTATTTAGGCCAAGGGAGAAGTTGAAGTGGGAGTGACACATGCCTTGGAGGTTAGACCAACGCATTAGGCTGAATGGATGCATTGGATGCGTTGGATGGGTGGTATGCGTCCATACGGCTGAAGGAAGAAAGTTGAAAGTGATGTGTTGGAAGGTTGGGATGGCACGAGGGTCATCGGTGCAAAGTTGAAAGTGATGTGTTGTTTTCTCTCCCACTTGCTTATCGCATACACGACTCGTTTTTCCTCCGTCCTCTACCAAATTCACCAAAGCCCACCCTTTGGGTTTTCACTCCGAAAATACCTGGGGCTCATTAGTGGTGGTGTCATCCCCATTGTGGTCGTGAGTTCGCGTTGATCGTGCTGCTACAATCGATTTTCCCGTCTGGGCGTTGGTAGATCACTAGGAGGGTTTCTGCTGAATTGGGGTTCCGAAGATTGAAGATAGTCTTCAACTGGTATGGAACTCTGTCCCTTTGTTATTTTGTTATTCGTAGCATGCCATTAATTAGTCTTTGTTTGCATAACTGTATGTGTTGAATGTATATTGTTATATTTCAGTCACGGTGAGATCGGAGCGATCTGAACACGCTCATGGAACCCTCGGTATGAGATCCTTCACTCTCAACTAAACTCTCAAACTCAATCTCAACCTTCTAAATCTGAATCTCAAGCTTCTCAAACTTAATGTTAGAACTTGATTTTAGAAAGTTATTGAAAAAGACTACAATACGACTAACAATGAACTATATTATTTTGTGAATGATATTTTGTGAATGTTACAAGTGACAATAAACATTGATGGTAGAACTACATCTATAAGAATTCTAGTTTATACTAATGATGTTATCTGCTGTGATTGTATCAATTTTATAAACTTTTGTATATGTGTTGGATAAAATTCTATCAGGTATATGATGAATAAACCACTATGAAATATATGTCCAATGTATTTCTATTAGGTACATCATGAATTCTATCATTGATAAACAATGATAGAAGTCTATAAATGTATGTTAGTGATGGTCAATGATAGAAGTCTATAAATGTCTGTTAGTGATGGTCTATTAAAAAAGAACATGATTGTAAGCTTCATTTTACTTGGGGAAAGAACTGCTCACTGAGCTTTGATACCACTTATTGTCCCAGAGAACTATGATCTTCACATTCACAATCACAAAACACTCAGTTTTAACGGTCAATAATAATTCAAGAGTTAGAGGAGGTAGTATGTTGAGGCTTGAAATTCTTTGTCGTTTACCAAATGGCAGCTCGATCGTGTAGACAAAGCTCCAAGAACTAAACGATAGTTCAATTATGTAAACAATTGGATGAAGCGCTAGTCGATTGTGTAGACGACAGTTGACTAGAGTTAGACGATCGTATAGACGACAGCTAATGAGCTAAACGATCGTATAGATGATTGGACATTGAGCTAAATGATCGAGTACACGATACGATAGGAACTACACGATCGTGTAAACGATACTTTAGTAAATTCTAAATGATTGTAGAGTTAGAAAGAGAAGACACAAGAGTTTAAGGGATTTGGCCAAAGGCCCACGTCCACTGTGCATGTTGAAGAACAAGTTGTTGAGGAAGAAACTAAAGAAGAAAATTGAACCACCATTTTTGTTTCTTGTTTATTATGTGTACAAAGAATGGGGAAGTTGAACACCCATTTTTCGCTTGAGCTATTTAAAAGAGTTTAAGCAGTCCTTTGGAGCATTTTTGCAAGAGTTTGGATGTTGATATTGTCAATTTGCTTATCTCAAACTATTTTTTGGTTTGACATAAATATATTTAAACTACTATCAGTGTCTATCAATGTTTAAATATATATTATATATTTTTGAAGTCTATCAATTCCATAGTTTACTGATAGACATTGATAGACATTTATCAGTGTCTATCAACTCTCAACTCAATTACTATAATGCTATAATGCTTTTAGTTTTAATGCCAAAAAATGAATCAACCGTGGATAATCCTAGTATTGCAACAACTTTTACATAAAAAAATGAAATCAATATATAAATTTTAATAACAAAAACTGATATACTGTATCATATGGTAAAGAAGAAACACTGACTTTCAAATTGACCGTTAGACAAGTTCAGTATCAATATCCATGATCAGTTCATCAAGTATCTTCATTTTCAGAATAGCAGTGATATACACGGATTGAAAGATATCAATGGATATCAACACAATGGTATATCAGTGTGTATAAATGATAGATACTGATAGAAATCTATCAGTGTCTATCAGTATATATCAGTGTTTGTATAAATGGGTATATCACATGTTTCAATCTAGAAAAGGAATATAAATAAAGAAATTCAATAATTTTATTCATATAAAGATAGTGTTTCATTCACTTACAAACTCAATAATAGAACCAACCAAGGGCAAAAAGAACTTTCATAAGTTCTAATATCAATCTATTTGGCAATACAAGGGAAAAAATGGACTATAATGATTACATCATTGACTAATTAGGTAAAGTTTGCAAGTCCTAGAATTGTGACCTTTAAAATGACAACGACTACATCTTAATGAACTACTTTTAACTTCACCTATAGATGGAATCCTTTGGTTTTTAGGTCTTCATGTTGAACCTTTAAAAATAGGAGGTAATGCTCTAATACCATCATCTAAAATTCTCCAATCTGAATGGACTCCAACAGGTCGAATACAACCCATATATGTCCATGACAATGCGCTTGAGTAATAATAATTAGATACATAGGAATAAATATCCATGTTAAGCAGCCCAAGAACAGCAAGCGCATGAGAGCATGGAATTTTTTCAAAATCCCATACTCGACAGCTACAAGATCCCAAAATAAGCTTTACTAGGAATTGTTTATCACCATCCATTACTGAGTATTCAACGTTGTCAATAGGATGAACCTAATAAATAAAAATGAGAAAAGAAATCAACACATTACAAACATACCAAAAATACCAAATATACAAATAAATAAAAAGTTGTTGAAATCTATCAATGTTAGGATGATAGACTTCTATCATGGTCTATCAGTGATAGACAGTGAAAGATTTCTATCACAGTCTATCAGTGATAGACTTCTATAACAGTCTATCAGTGAATACCATTCTGAGTATCACTGTCTGAGTATCAGTGAATAACATCCATTACTGAGTATCAACTGTCTATCACTGATGGACAATGATATAAATCTATCACTGTCTATCACACTGAATACCATTCTCCTATCAATTTTATAAATAACACTTATCATGAAACTTCTTGATAGTTCATGTTGGTTGCATAATGTATTCTCTGCCCAATGAGTCAAAATTGTTGTCATTGACAAATTATCTTTCCTTTGATCATGAAACTATTGTTGCAGTAAACCTCTAATTGCATCGAGTAAACTTGCAACTGGTAAGTTCCTATTCTCTTTCAAAATAGAATTTACACACTCTAAAGGGTTTTTTGTCATCATTTCATACCTTCTTCTTCGAGAATATGCACGAGACCACTTCTCAAGTCCTACATTAATAAGGTAACTACGAATATTTAGAGAAATTAACTCCATATATCTCATATTAAACTTGAAGTCATCAACAGTATAAGATTTAGCACAAATAAAGTACAACTGATCAATCAAAGGATCCTTGAACAACTTTTTCAAATTTCACAGTACATGTTGAATGCACACACAATATTCAACATTGTTAAACACACTTAAGACACTCTTTGGAATGCTCAAATGTCAATTAAAGACAATGACTAAATGTTCTCTATCCCTTAAACTAGTTTGTATATGTTCGAAAAACCATTTCCATGATACATCATTCTTAGAATCTACAATAGCAAAAGCAAGGGGAAAAATATTATTGTTATCATCTAGTGTGGAAGCTGATAGTAGAGTACCACCAAACTTAGACTTCAAAAACATGCCATCAACAGATATGGTAGGTCTACAGTACCTCCACCCCTCAATAGATGCACCAATAGCTATGAAACATAATTTAAAATGTCGATTTACATCAATCTTTAAAGCAGTGTACGTTCTTGAAAAAATAAATGAAAACAATTATATTAGTCATAATGGTAACAAATCAATCATTGTCTATCATTGGTAGATAAACAGTGATAGATGGCTATCACAATCAATTAGTGATAGACAATGATGCACAACTATCATTGATATGATGACGGGAAATTGGAAGTCAATTTTACTCGACAACCAACTTCCCTTGCACATGGTATGCAATGCATGTTCCTAAGATATGCGTTGATAGTCATGCGTCAATAGTCATGCGTTGGAATGAAAAATGTATTAACGAATGTATGCAATGACCATGCGTCCTGCCACAAGTTTTCTTGCATTCATGCCAAGTATAACATGGACGCAAGTTTCTCGAGTAATCCGAGGTCGAACACATAGACTTGTAGCTATATGTTTACGATGATGTGCATGCTGACGGTTTGAATAAAAGAATGGAGGGGATGTTGCTAAGTTAATCCTACTCCTACTCTTATCTAACAGACAACGCAATGAATATGCATGAAAAGTAAAGATGCGACAAACCTTGACATGAAATAAATGTGTGGAAAAAAAGATAAAATGCGGAGATGTTTTCATTGTAAAACTTAAGAGTGATCGCAAGGGTAACTCTAGTCAACGCAATCCATGCAATCATGCTACAACCATACACGACAAGTCATTTTCCAATGGAAATGCGGTGCTCCTAATTCTAGGACGCATGTGTTGAACGCAAAATGTCCATAGAGCTTATTCCTAAGTCTCTACTCTTGTCCTATGCGATGATGCAGAATGTATGAAAGCAAAGTGACCGCATTCAATCGTATCATATCTCTAGGATGCATGCGATGCGTTAATAACAAATAGTGTTTATACCTAAGCGCCTATCTCTTGTGTTATTTGTTCTAATCTGACTCTCCCGAGCCTAGATTCTGATCTGACCTTCCCAAGACTAGATCCCGTCCTTAGACTACCCTCCCTAGTATCCCTAATGGACGAATGAAGCATACATAATACAAGACAACTGCATAAACTTCGCTAACCTAAGATTGTTACTATCCCTAGTGAACAATGCATACCTTGCTTAATGCGTCCAACCACTCACCCTCCCGGGCAGTTTGATTGTTGTTGACTTTACTCATAGACAAAAAATGTGTTAGCCTATAGACAGGCGTTGCAGCAGCTTCACACTAAGCAAATAAGGTTACTCACACACTTGCGCAACGCACACCTCTCGGTGGGTTGCTACATGTTTCATATCCCTAATCCACATGACTAAGTATGCAATACCCACGCAATCCCACTAAATGTTGCAATGAAAGTAAAGATGCTAAGCAAGAAGATAGAGATGAAGTCGAAGGAATAGAGAAATGCATTGAAAAACACATTGTATTAATTTCTTAATTCAAAATGTCATACAATACAATCATAGGAAAAGAAAGGAAAAAGAAATGACTGGTTGGAAGCAAAACTTTGCTTCCAGCGGATATGCGTCAAGGTTGTCGGTGGTGCCATGGATGGGTGGAGGAGCTGACTCTCTCGAGAACTAGCTCCAGTCGAAGGCTCCGATCATCACTTGAAATGGATGAAAGAGGTGAAGAACTCTCAGCTATCTTCTCACGCATTTGTCTGGATCAAGGGGAAAGTCCCCGGTTGAGGGATAATCTCCGGATGATTGAATTTCAACTCTTCAGCCTCTATTTATAGAGCTTGGGTCGCCGACCTCATTAATTGGACTGCTCTGAGTCTGACATTCGGCGCGTTCATCCTTTCTGAACCTCTGCCACTAACGGCGTGGTAGGTGAAATGTCAACATCATTTTTGGATTTTCTCGAGGTAGATGTGTTGATGCGTTCATTCCACCTACCTTGCATTGATCCCATTAGTTGCATTTTCGTGCAGCCACAATCATTCAATGACCACATTTGCTTAATACCGCAACTCTACACGATGACCGTATTCGCTTGACGAGCGTAACTCCCATACGATGGACGCATACGACTGATTACCGCAACATCCGTGCGTTGATCGATGCGTTTGCCTTTGCGATTGAGTGTTTTTCCATATGCGGTCGTTTATGTGGTGGTTCGGTTTTTGCATTTGCGTTCATTTCCTGCATTAGCTACAAAAATAGAACACTGAACGCAGAATTAACGCAAAGTAACGGGTTAGCTGAGATTCATCATGCTGATCGACGCAAACTCTTTTTCTCATGAATTCTTATCATGATCGACGCAATTTCTGCCTAACAACCTTCGTAATTCTAAGTAAAAGGCTTAAGATGACATGTATTTCTATATGTCATCAATAGACAGTGATAGATTAATATCACAGTCCATCTACAATTCACAGTGATATAAAATTTATAAGAAGAATACTTCATTTGAAATAATACCTGGATTCGTTTCTTTCAACCTTTCAAAAAACTGTGGAATCGAGCTATATGATTCAACTACATCACCATTTAATGATCTTAATATATGTTTTTTTGCCCTCCAAGCTTTTTGATAACTAATATTAACACCAAGCTTAGTACGAGCCTTATGAACAATATCTCTAGGAAGGGAGTGATCAGTAGAGGTAAACTAAAATCCTCTTTCAAGCAGTCCCCAATTACAAATGAAGAAGCTTACCTATGACAACTTTAAGTTATATTCATTGAACAATTATGGTTGGAAATATACTTTCTAAGCATCCACAACTCACTCTTCTTGTATCGAGATGCCCGAACATACCATTGACAACCTTCTTGCAAACATTTCAACTTAAGTGACTTTGAATTTGACCGTGTAGTCTTGAATTGAAAATTCTTATTCACTACTATTACATAAAAATACTTACACAGTATTTCTTTACTTCCAAATACATCTTTTTCCTTCAAATCACCATTAAAATCAACATTTTGTATAACTTGACCATTTGAAGAACTAGAAGAAGAACCTAAACATAGCAATCTATCACTAATACCACTACAAGATCCTTATACAGAATGATGACTAACATGAGCAACTAAAGGATGTCTAGTCCCTGAATCTTTAGCCAAAGACAAATACCAACTGACATCCTTATCTTGCTTTATTTGAAATACAGATTGAATATTAGTTTGACCAAAATCCAACTATACTGATAAATCTCTTGAAACATCCAACTGAATTTTACCCAATATCAAACTAACTAAACCATTGAAGTCTATCATATCATCAACAAAAACTCCAGCAACACTATAATTCTCATAAGAATTGTAATGAGTCCACTGTCCACCATAAAAAACGACTAGAAGAATATTAAGCATAGTATTAATTTACTGCAATAAAAGGAAAAGAAGATTGTATAAGAAAGATGTTAATATGTATATAGCTCTATCACTGATAGACAATGATAAAGTGTTATCACTGTCTATCAGTAATAGAGAATGATAGAGCTCAATCACAGTATATCACTAGAGATAGAGCTCAATCACTGTTATAGAGAGTGATAGAGCTCTATAACTACTTATCACTTTGTATCACTGATAGACAGTGGTAAATGTCTATCACTGTCTATGAGTACAAAGCTCTATTATTGTATATCACTGATAGACAGTGCTATCACTGTCTATCAGTGATAGACAATGATAGAGCTCAATCACAGTATATCAAGCACGGTATATCACTAGTGATAGAGCTCAATCACTGTTATAAAGAGTGATAAAGTTCTATTGCTTTCTATCAGTAATAGACAGTGATAGAGTTCTATCACTGTCTATCACTGATAGAAAGTAATATAACTCTATCACTTTGTATAACTTACAAACAATGATAGATGTGTATCATTGTCTATCAGTGGTAGAGAAATGTTCACATCCATACATAGTCAAACCAAAAACTATCTATCTACGGGGAAGAAGCCATAGATGGATGGTGCTACACGATCGTTTAGCACGCAAGGATGTGTCGAGTATCCAATACCGCGCAATCGTCTAGCAAGCAAGCGCCTACACGATCATGCAGCCAACGCAACACGATCGTGTAAAAAATTCTACATGATCGCGTAGCATTAGCTATACAATCGTTTAGCAAATTCTACATGATAGTGTAGTAAAAAATCTACATGATTGCATAACAACAGCTATTTAATCGTTTAACTTTGTAAAATTTAAAGAAAGCCTTAAAACGAGAATTCTATCCTGAAACATCCATCAACAATTCATCCACAAACATTTATCACATAAATGCAATGCAGATAAAAAAAAAAAAAAATCCACCAGTACTATAAACGAATTCGATGAAGAAACGTACACTTACAAACACAAAAAATAGAAGGAAAAAATCGTACCATGGTCGAGGAAGAATTTCGATGAAGAAGATCGGCGAGGAAGAAGATCACAGTATCGAGAAGGGAAATGGGTGAGGAAGAAGATCACGGTGTTCTACAAGGAAGAAGGAAAAATAGCATTCAGCAAGGAAGAAGATCAATGCGTTCGACGAGGAAGAAAAAAGAACAGAGTTCCGCGAGCGCAAGAAATCAAATTTGAAGAAAAGGAAAATCGGTGAAGAAGAAAATCATGGTGTCGAGAAGGAGAATAAGCGAGGAAGAACATCAATATGGTGTTTGTAATTTGAGAATGGCGAGGAGGAAAATCACGACATCGACGAAGAAGCAGAGTTCAACGAGCGAGCGCGAAAAATGAAATTTCAAGAAAAGGAAAATCGGCAAGGAAGAAGAGTATTTTCAGTAATTTTAAAAAAAGGAAAAATGGAATTTGTTTTTGCCATAAATTGAAAATATTTTTATTTTTTCTTATAATAAGAATTCCCTAAAATAAATTTACTTTTTCAAAAGTTAAATTATGTAATAATTATTATTTTAAATCATTACATAAATAGGTAAATTATGGATCTCGCGTAAAAATTAATAAATGAACTTTTCCGCACCATAATCCTTAATTTTTCTTTTTTTTTTTTTTACTAAACATCTAGAAAGCCTTTCAATTAGTGTGGTGTGGGGATTCTAATAAATTAGACAATTAAAAATTAGAATGTAATAAAGATAAACATTAATTAATAGTAAATAATTTTAAGGAATGTGTGGATAATTTTGGCTTTGATGTTAAACTCAATCATTTATGTTAGATTGTAGTTTTTTTTTTTTTCTAATTTTAAATTTATTGATTTGCAACCCTTCAAATCTTAGAGTATAAAAGAGCTATATTTTTCTCAATTTCAATAAGGATTTGAGGTTTATTATCTTCTTTCTCCAAAAATGCTTCTCTCAAATTTTTTCAGGTTTCTCAATCAAGACCATTAGCCCTTCTAATTTTTCTAAAACAGTGTTGTTTAGTGATCTTTGACTCTGGTGAAAGGTAAATTTATTTATTTATTATTAAAAAAATATTAATTAATGTATGATATATCATGCATTTTCATCCCCACAATTATTATATTTTTATTTAGTAAGATTAGTACCTTCTTTGTATTTTAAATGTCACATGCATGCATGATGCCTACTTAAAATTTACATATTTCATTTTTATTTAAATTATATTTTTATTCCATATTTTCATATCAGTTTTTCTTTAAAAATATATAATATATAAATCAGTTCTAATTTTTAGACAAAACATAATTTTATAAGACGATATTTATTAAATATCATTAAATTTAATATTTATTCTCAAAAAGGATGAGTGTAAACCTAGACCCTAAATTTAAAAGCTTTGTTTTTATTAGAAAGTTAAAAAAAAAAAAAAAAAAAAATCTCTTTAAATAGGAGATTCTTATTGGAATTCACTATTTAGATAGAATTTTTTTAGAAAATATTAATTATTTAAACAATTTAAAAAAAAAAACATAAAATAAATAGAAAAAAATCCTCGAAATCCGATCCCTCCGAATTCTCCACCTAAAATTTGCACTCCAATTCTTGCCAAATTAAACGAAAATTTTCATTTGATGGAGATTGTTTGTTTCTTTACTCGCTGCAATCCAACCAATATTATGATCTTGTTCTGCACCCTTTTTAAGTATTTTAATTCAATATTAGCATTATTTGTTTCTATAAATTTGGTCTCGAGATATTTTTCTATATGAATAATGATTAGGTGCAGCTTAGACTGCACCAATCCATCTTTATCTTTTTTATATACATTAAAAATAAAATAAAAATAAATTACCACGTATCAAATTGCTATTCAGTGTTGCACAAAAAGAGTTGTACCCAAGTTTTCTTCCATGCATAGCGTGTTATTGATACCATATGGTTTTACACATCATTTTATCCTATGACTTTGCAGTAAGCATAACGCAACGTATAATAATTTACACCACAACAATGTGGAGTTAAGGTGTGTTTAGAATACATTTTCAAATATTTAATTTAAAAAATAAATCTTTTTAGAAGAAATTAAAGTATTTGACAACCACTGAAAATAACTATTCAAATGTATTTTAATCAGCTTTATAAAAAATATTTAAATAAAAATGAATTTTTTAAAAAATATAATTCTTTCCAAGTCAATTCAAACCGAACTTAGAAAATGAATGAAATGGAAATTAAGCCTAAGCAATCGAGAAATGGGAGAAAATTTGTTCAAAACACGAGTTGGTTTTTTGGACCCATCCCTTTGTTTAATTTTAAACAATTAAGGGCATAAATGACTTCTCACATTTATTGGTGGCTAAAAAAAAGAAGAATTCTGGAAATAGAGTTTTCAAAAAGCAAAAACATTTCCCCTCATTTTTGTCAATTATCCAAAGGCTCAAAATGCTCACTTTGAAGACTCCAAAAATTTAGGACTTGTTTGATAACGTTTTGTTTCTAATTTTTTCTTTTTATTTCTATTTTTTTTTTTAAGAAACAGTAGTGTTAGAAAAAATACTTGGATCGATCATGTTTTTTTTTCACTCATATTTATGCATCTTATTCAATTGTCCAATCACAGTTTACCATGTGCCAAACTCTTAATTATTTCTTCTTTCTTAAATTTATTTTTCTAAATTTTTTCTCTTTCGTGTGATTGCAAGAAGATGACTAGCTTCATGATGTACTAGGTTTTTCTTTTAACGTATTTTTTCTAATCAATAATATATAATTATCAATCTAAGGATCACATCGTTTTTGTCATAAGTCAACTAACCGTTAAAATATACTAATGAACTATTTAGAAATGTTTTTGCATTCGAAGGACCAAAAGTATTCATTTTAAAACTTAGAGATTAAATAAATAGATAGCTTAAATCCAAAAAAACCAAAAGTATACTCTTTTTTCAAAAAATGCATTTTAGGGTTTAAGGTTAGGGTATTTTCTTTTTTTTTTTTTTAGTGTTTGAGGGTTTGCGGTTTGTGTCATTGTGATATCCATATAAAATTTGTTTAATTTTAGTCTCTAAAATTTTAATGGTTCAATTCTAGTCTTTGTATTTTTAATAAATTTCTCAAAAAAAAATTTCAAAATTGTTATAGTAAAATAATAACAATAATTTTTATGCAAGAAAATACAACATGTGAATATATTTTCAAAATTGTTATAGTAAAAAATGCTAATAGATAACACTTCTAACAAAAAAAAATCAAGAAAAAAACCTTGCACTATGGGGACTAAATTTAAGATTTTGAAAGTGCATGAATAAAAAATCATACAATTAAAAATACATGGACTCAAACTAACAAACTTCAAAGTATAGAAACTATCATATTTTAACAAACTCTCCCTCTCTTTTCCTTCAATCCTCTATCTTCCATCCATGGATAATTGTTGGAAATAGCCATACTTTTTTCTTCTTTTTTTTTTTCACAAATAGCATTTTTGATCAATTGTTTTAATATCTCGGCTAGTAAACTTTAACTTCTTTTAATAGCACATTCAAATCACAACTTTTTGAGCTAATTTCTTGTGAAATCTCGAGTAGGGCGACGGAGAAAATTGAACAGAAGTGGAGAGAAAAAAGAAGTGAAAGTTTTGGCCAATTATTGTTACATTGTAGGTTTGGTGGAAGAAAAACAGAGGAGATAGGAATGCATTTCTCTTCACACTTACCGCTATTTTTTCTTCTCTATTCAAGGTATTTTACGAAGCAGTAAGCAGATACTTCTTTTTATTATTATTATTATTTCAATAATGGTGATTGGTGATATTGGGAGCCAAAAGCCTGTGATTTGTTTGAGGGTATGGTCCAAGATATTCCGATTCCGACCATAGTCAATTTTCGTCCGGGAAGGAAGGCTGGTTTTTTTCTAAATACTTTTTTTTTCCTCCAAATTTAGTTTCTAATTGTTCATAGTAGGAGTGTGTATGATTCGATTTTTAGTTGTTCATGATAGATCTCTTTATTTTAATTTTTGAACAAAAAAAAAAGAAAATTTCATATTTACCTTTTTGACAAATAAAAAACTCAAGAACTCCTAAAATCTCTAAGGAGGCGTTTGGGTTGGGGAAAATTGGTTGGATAAATAAGTGTAGGAATGGATAAGGGATTCTCGTCCTCTTGTTTGGTACAAGTTTTGAAACTTTAGACATGAGAATAAGCTTTTCTCATTAAGATTGGTAAAATTCTCCGTGAGGTCCTGCCCCAATCAGGATGAGAAATCCCCAGTTTGACCGAGGATCAAGTCAAATCGAGGACTGGGTAGGGATGGGAGGGTATCCTCACCCCATGTCCCCGTTCCTGACCCATCCCGATTAGGTTTTTAAATATATTTATATATTTATATATATAAATATAAATATATTAGGTATTTAATTTTTTACTTTTAGCTTAGTTTTTAATTTAGCCTAATCATAGCCCATAAAAAATATCCAAGCCCAAACCAAATAGAATTTTAGGTATATTTTAAAAAAAATGTCTCCATGAGGAAACAAAAGAGAAAACAGGGAATGGGTCCCCGTGGGGACCCGTTTCCCATGGAATCCCTGCTCCCATCCCAACCTTCAAATGGCGGGGACGAGGGGTAGGGATAGGGGTAAAATTCCCCAACAGAGACATAGACGGGGAATCCTCCTCCACCCTAACCCCATTGTCAACCCTTTTTCTCATGATCTTTATACCCATGAATGATACTCATCTAAAAGTGTAGGATTTCATGATTCCCACTCTCTCCCATTTTTTAATCCATGAATTCATTCTTTTATTTTATATATTATTAAAATTAATTCATTTATTATCCTTTAAAAAAATTACTTAATTTAAATTAATTAATATACGAAAATAAAATTAATAATTTAGAAAATTATATTAAAATTTAAATATGTATTAATTGATTATTTTTTTAAATATAATTTTTTTTAAAGGAAAGAATATATATACATATACATACTTATTTTTTTAATAAATCGTAAAGAATTGATGCATTAAAACTATTAATTCATGAATAAATTATATATATAGCTAATTAATTATTATTACGGTTAATATTTAATGAGATTATTTTTACTTATTACAATTAGATTATCATCGATTAATTATAATCATTGATTTTTAATTTATATTTATTTTCTCAAACTAATTTTGATTGTTTCATTAATAAATAAATTACAATTATTAAATTCATCAAATTATGTAATCATATAACTTTAATTATAAATTATTCATTTTATAAATACTTGTAATTAATAATTTAGTTAATATTGTTATTTGAATTGAATTTATTGTTTATCAATTAATCTATTAAAATTTTATAGAGGTTTCATGATCAATTTTATAAATTAAATATAAAAATAATTTGTTCCATAAAAACTCTAATAACATTCTCATGCATAACTAAACACAGTCATCATTGATTCCTATAAATCTTATTTCCATGTTTTTTTATTCCCAGACATCCTTAATTTGTAGACATCTATAAAACCTTAAACCAAACAACTCCTAAAAAAATTCAAATCTCACCTAGAAAATCAAAACAATGAAATCTCAAAAAATTCTATTCCATAAGTTTGATATTGGTACCACTACTACAAAAACGGTATTACTTGACCTTTTTTCGCAGTCAAGCATCAATGTTAGTTGACGTTTTTAAAAACGTCAAATAAGCCCGTGTAAAAATAAGAGAAATTTTTTTACTGGCTAAAAGCGTCAAGTTGTAATTTACTTGATATGTTATAACTGTAAAAGTATATGAGATATGTTGACTTATTTTAAGTGTCAAGTATCTAAATTTTTGACATTTATTATGGATCAAAGTTTTTATAACTTGACAGTTTTTACTCCTCAAATGTAATTTTTTTCTTAATACCCAAAAACTGACAACTTAATGAATACTTGTTACGTTTTACTTATCAAGTTCGTATGTGCTTTTTTTTTAGATGTATTATTAGAAATTACCTATAATTGCTACTGTTTTGAGATCTAATAATGATATAATTTAATTGAAGAAGATAATCATTTATTAACCAAATAAACAAACACATATATGAAAATAGAAAACATCAATCAACCCAAAATTTTTACGAACCGAAGAAAGTTCATATATCTTGAACATGTATATCATCATATAACAACCTCATGTTAACTCATAACAAAATTCAAACGAACAATTTCTAAGTTAGAAGACTATGAACCTCATATGAACAATTTCAAGAGTATAACTAACTATCAACCCTATATGAACACATTTCCAAAACACAATTCCAAAAAATACAACTATTAATGCCAGATGAAGTAGTCATAGCCAAATCTTGCTCATTATGCTCCCGCCTCCACAAGAATAATGTAGCTCACCTTGAACTTGTTGCTTTTAGCACTTAAATATTCGAAAGACATGCAACAATATAAATATCAAAGGTTAAGTCATGAAGTAAATATGGTAGCTTAAATTCTACTGAACTAAAGCACATCAAAAGAAAACAACAATTGCATTCAAATTTCACCAAGGCAAGAACTACATTGGTTTCACAAGTTAATCGATCACTCCAAACAAGTTCAAAACTACAAATAAGCAGCTTTTACAAGGTAAAGACTAATCTAACATACTTTAATCGAGTATGAAAGGATTCAAAGCATGTTAACACCTATAGAAACTTAATTGAATAATTTGAAATTGACACAAACATAACAACCAAAGAATTCCAATAACTTATAATATATTTCGAACACCCAATCTAATTTGAAATGGAAGAAAGTTATGACTCACCAAATCTAACTTCCACAAACATGAGTGCAAGGTGGAAAACGTTTGACGGAGTTTGAAGGATCTAAACCTGTACATTTACAAGATAGTTTCAACTACTCAAGTAATTTACCATTCAAAAACAAAAGCCAAAAACTCCTAAGTATATTGATACAACACTTCAAGAAAAGCATGAACTTAAATTTAAAATGTGTGTTCCTTGAGTCATATAATTGACATACAAACTGACACAAATTTGGACCATAATAGTGATATCTCAAGAATTTCATAAATCTCTATTTGAAAAAGTTCACTTTCAAGCTCACCTTTGTTAATATTGCAATTGGAAAGTACTTTAAGAACCTCCTTGGCATTAGCGGCATGAAGTTTGATAGCCACCAAGTCTTTGAATGGCAAAAATAAAAGAGTGATGAAGCTCATGAGTCCACCTTAATCTTGGGACTTTGGATCTAATGTATTGTCTCACACTTCCATTTCTTTCATAACTATTACTACTCAACTCTCTAAATCCAAAATAAAATTAAAAGGATTTATGTAAAGGAAAAAAGGAGAAGGGTTTATATAGAGAAAAAAATAATTAAACAATCATAAGAAATGGAAAATACGAAAGAGAGAGTTTGAAAAATACTTTAAGAGTTATTAGTACCTACTACTTTTATTTATCCTTTTTTTCTTTGCATATGGTGGTTGAGAGCAACGACAAGAGCTCTGTTGTGCTGAGCGTCAAAAGCAGCGGCGATGGCTGAAATTAAAGATAATATCACATTGCTTCCGATTTCAAGAAACTTATTCTTCTAGAGTCCATAGGGACTGTAAGGGTAAAAAAATGTTACCATCTAGTGAGATATTTTCAATATTGGTAGTTATCATAGATTATGCCCTAAAACCTAAAATCAACATCTCCAATTTTCAACACAAGAAAATCAACAAGAACACTAAATCAAAATCACAAGTACTAAGAGATAAATGGAACTCCAAGGCTTGCCTAGGGTCGGCATCTCTGAACCTTCTGCCACTAATAGCACGTTCGATTTCAATAACGAAGGGTCGACGAGTTTTCGAAAACCGTCGTCATAGCCATGGATTGTTGATCGAAATGGTCTTGATGGCACCGTTGGTTTTGAGAGAAGGGAAGTCAGAGTCGTCATTGGGATTGAGTGAAGCGAGATGCACATTTTTGTTAAAAAAAATGCAAAAGAAGGAAGTAAAAGTGCACAGATTTGAAGATACTCAAAGACATGAATGTTGGGTTTTATGTCCTAAAACTCGCAGTTTATAAAATGATAAACATTTTCTATAATCAATATATTTATTATTGATTTCATAAATTGTATGAAAGTCTAAGTCCAATAAACTAAGACCCATGACTATTGTATGAGTACTTGAATTTTATGTGGAGATATAAAAGTGGATCAGGTTCAAGTAAATAGTCAAAATAATCTATGGTACATGAATAAGGTTGGATACCTTATTCTGGTAACACCATTGGATGCGGCCTACTCTGCAGTTGTTACAAAGAGTTGTAAAGTGCTTCATATGATGTGATCCTAATTCGTACATGTTATGACATGAGAAGTGGGGGCGTCCTATGCAATGAGTTTGCATAAGATCAGGACTAAGAAATAAGTCACTTTTACTTTATAACACTGTTTACTGTATAAGACTGACTATTACACCTAGATGACCTAGGCAACTCGATCTTAATTCTGAGCTAACTATGAACTTTTGTTTATTCGGGATTTCCGTTAGATTTGCATAGGTGAGGGTTGGCTCAATAGTGCCGACTCAATAAGACTCCCATTTCAGGGTAAGACCGGATAGATAGCTGGGGACATAGGGTACAATACGGAGTTCACACCTACCCGATTTAGGGATAGGAGAAAGGTTGTTCTCTTAAGTGCTAAATTCAGGTCTTGAATAAAGGGCCACACTCTCTCAGCCTACTCTCTCACTAGGCTGAGAGAGTTTGGTTTAGTGATTAGATCACAAACCAATTGTTCATTAGAGGATCAGTAGGAACTTGAGGAATAAGACGTAATCTCGGGATAAAACAGATATTTGACCCAACCGTTATTACGAACAACCTGTGAAGGGTCGACTTGCTGATTATGGTTAAATCATGTGGACATAAAGTGTAACTATGAGCTTTAGTGGAGTGACCCATTAGTTAACGAATGGGAATTAATCTGGTCTAATGAGTTTAGCCAATTAATCTCGGATCGTTGGAGCCCAACTTCGCGAGGTCCCCCTACTAGCTCGTAACGGATTAGCTCTAGAATAACGTGATAAGTTAATTTGAAACGTTCAAATTAGAATTAAGGGAATTAGTAATTATATGAGATATAATTGTGTGTTTAATTTGAAAAATAAACGGAATAGGAGAATTTATATATTTAAATATGATTTAAATATATAAAGATGGATTTGTGTAAAAATTAAGTTAATATTTGATATTAAATTAATTAAGTTTTATTTAAAATTAATTTTATTTTTCAGTTTTAAAATCGAAATGAATTTTAAAATCAAATTTTGATTTTTGGAGATAAAATTGAAAAATAGAAAAAATAAAACACAAAATGGAAAATGTTATTTTCCATTATCCATCACCTAAGTAGCTCACACAAATAGTATTCTTCTTTGCCTTGTCTTCTCCAAGCATGAGTTGCAACTCATGCAACTCTCTCCTTTATATGTTGATCTGCATAATGAAGAGATTGGAGTGAAAATTGGGCATGCAATCTATAGAGAATTTTAGAGAAAATTCGGGTTGAAGAAAGGGTTCTTCAACAAGATTACTGCAGTAAGCATTTCTCCTTCATCCCTTGATTCAAGCTTGTTTTGAGTTCCACAACTCAATCTAGAGCACCAAGAGAATAGTGGGGAAGATCTTGACGTAGTCTGCAACAAGATTTGGAGAAGATAGTAGCTGGAGAAGGAGCTTTGAAGAAATTCTACAAGCGGTATGTCTTGAAACTCACTTGTTTTCTGCAAGAACATGCTTTATATTTTGCCAAAATTAGTGAATTAGAGTGCTTAGATGATCCTTATGCTTCCGTTGTTGCTGATATAATCCTACAATGAAGGAACTGGCAGTGGTAAGGAATCAACAATGTAAATTGGAACCAACAACGTGAAAGAATCATCGACAGTGTGAAGAGGAACCACCAATATGAAGGGTTTGGGGTGATTTGGGGGTTTGGGGGCACCTCCCCCAATTTTTCATCTCTTTAAATATATGAAATCCTAAAACAAATAAACCACAAACTACTTGGCGTTTATAAAGCGTCGAGTAAAATGGAATGAAAAAATCCGAAAATTTCTACCAATCTCCACTTTTTTCATTATTCTTTGACGTTTTTCATCACTTTACATGTTACTTGATGTTTTAGAATAAAAACGCCAAATACTCAAAAGCTTCAAACATCAAATAATGTGATTTTTGTAATAGTGTACGATCGTCTTGACTAGGGTTTTGAGTTAACACAAAATTGGTGGTTTAAATTTGCCACTTTTACAAGTTTTATTTTTGTCTCAATATCAATCTTGAGATAGGCACCAAGATATGCTACTAAGACAATTGACTTAAAAAAGGGCACAAGGTTGGAAAACTTTTTGTGCTATTTTCGACAAGTATCCTCCTCCTTCAACACTTCTCTAACGAGCCTCCTCCAATTTTTTTCTTCATGTATATGTTCTTTTTTAATTTTATTTTTCTCCTTTTTCTTTTTTCCCTTATTCCTACTTTATTTTAGTCTCTCTTTTAAGATATGTCCTCTTTTTTAACCCTTTTTTTTCTCATTTTTTCTCCCCATTTTTTCTCATTCTTCCTCTCAGTTCTTTGTTTATATTTTTATATTTTTATATTTTATATTTTTTTTACCCTCTGGAAGTAGGCTTTTCCTTAAAAATTTCATCATCCACTTTCTTTTTTCGCTCTTCTTCCTTTTTTTTAAATTTTTTTTTTATTGAGGTTTATAACTAAAGGGCACAAAAAACAGTGTATATCTGTAATTAGATGGATTATAAATTAATTCGTCAAGCTATTATTTAGTTCAATTTTTAATGTTAAGATCATAACAAATCTTTAATATTTTTTTTATATGGTGTCTATTTTTAATTTAAATATATACTTTATTTGAAAGAAAATATATACATTTATTGATTAAATTAAACAATATTTTAGTAACAATAGTTTTGGTTATTATTTATTTATTTATTATATTAAACAATGTTTTAATAGTGACTGTTTAAATTATTAGACTTTTTTCTTTTTCTTTTTCTTTTTTTAGCGATGAGATTTAGGATCTTTTATAATCTCAACATTAACTCTAACTAAATAATAAAATAATGTAAATTTATTTAGTTTTCAACTCATTTGTGAGTTAGAAAAAAAAATTCAAATTTTGATTTATTTATTAAGTTAAAATGATTTTAATTATTAAGTTTTCTTTGGTAATGATTGAATAGAGATCTTTCTATTCCGACTAGGTCGTGAGTATATTCAAATATTCTAAATTTCTCTATTATATTTACTAACCATTTCTAAGTAAAATTATTTTATTAAGATTAAATAGATAGACTGAATATGAACATTATGCCAGTTGAGCTACACTCTTGTTGGCAACAAACCGGACATTCTATGACTCATAAATAGTAGCAATTTTTTAGGGGAGAGAAAAAGGTCATTAAAAAATCATATTTTTAAAATTGATAACACATGTGCCATGTAGTAATAAACTAGTACTTTTAAAATCAAATTTGATGGCTTCACTTCCCTTATTCAGTAAATTTAGCCTAAAGTTCATAAACATAAAATGGACAAAATAAGTTCTTAATATTAGACCCGAAGCCCAAATCTTATAGTTTTGCAAAAAAATAAAATAAAATAAAATAAACAAGCCCAACTCACGATTTAAAACAGACAATGTAAAAAATGTATGGATACACCTGATACACTTGATACCTTTGATACACTTGTTATCCCTTGATACACTTGATACTCCTTGATGTACTTGAATTAAAATGATATGCTTAGAATTTAAAAAAAAAAAAAAAAAATTGAACTTCTTTTTCTTCTTTGAGAGCAGCAGGCCTCTCTCCCCTCCCCCAACATCTCTCTTCAAACAACTAGCACTGCTACACACGATCTGTTGTCAACCATCGCTCCACCTCCCCACCACTTACCTCTTTTGACCACTGTACATCCGATCACTGATCGTCGGTTGTCGGTCGTCAATTTTCTCTTTCTCTTTCTCTCTCTATCTTTTTTTCCCCAATATGTCTCTGTCACCAACTCTACTCTACACCATTTTCAAGTAATTGAATTCCCGCGGAAGCGTATGAACGCCTTGCACTTAGATAATCAGTTTTTATAGAAACAAAATAGTAAAACAAATCATGCATTTGTAGGATAAACATTCAAAGAAAACATAAGTATGCTAGTAAAGAGGAAGAAGAGAAGAAATCAAACTTACCTTTGATGAATCCTCTAGTTTTCTTCTTCCACCGTTTTCCACGATCTCGAACTTCTCCAATCATGATGGACATCACCAACAAGATTAACTTGCTACTCTCTAGATTTCAAAGAACTTGGAAGTGTGATCTCCAAGAACTTTAAGGAGGAAAAGGGTATAGAATTCTAAAGAGTAGTTAGAGAGAATGTAGGCTAGGTTTTTGTATAATATCAAAAAACCTTACCTTAAATGGACATAAGGATATACTTATATAAAGAAGGGTTAACCCCTTCTCCAAGGATTTCCTTTTATGCCTTTGTACTAATTAATTAAATAACTCTTATTTAATTAATTGACACATTAATTAAATAATCATATATTAAATCCTCTTTAATATTCTAATATATGTTTAATTAATCATCATAAATATCATATATTTATGCTAACCTCCAATCTCCATTATTTCTTAATCAATTAATTAACTATTAATTATTTAATTAAGTAACTATACTAAATCATATCTAATATGGAGTTAATCAACGTATAAATATCACATATTTATATGTATACATCTCTTTTATGAATCCAATTCATATGTATCTAATATTTGAATTTTATTCAAATATATCTTTTACATAGTTTGAATTATAGATCATATCTATAATTAACCATTATATATTAATCTCATTAATATAAAATTCCCTCATTTGATTTAAACTATTCAAATTATTCCTCGTTACTATCCTTTTGTGAGCTAGCAAGAAGACCTTATGAACTTATAGATTAGAAGCTCCAGTGATATGAGATCATTTGATTAAACTCCTTTAATCCAATTAATCAATATTCATCAACTACCGATCACTCCACTAAAGATCGGTAGCTGCACTCTTCACACTGTAGATATATTTCTGTGTCCATGTATATAACCAATCAATAAAGCAATGACCCTTCACAAATGGTCATAACTGCAACTGGGTCAAAATATCGTTTTACCCGTGCAGTTACATCTAACTCCTTAAGTACCACTGATTCCTTTAATGAATAAACAGTTTATAGTCCAACTATAAGCTAACACTTCTCGAGCTAGTGAAAGATTGAAGCCTTCATTGTTCAAGATCTGTAACCAACTATTAAGGGAACAGTTTATCTAAAAGAGTGAATTTCATCTTATGTAGTTGTATTCTCAGCTCTCTAATCAGATAAATCCCCAAAATGGTAGGCTTATTGAGTCAGCTATCATGGCTACTCTCACCCATACAAATCAAAGGGTTGTCGTTGTAAACATGAGTTCACAAATCACTCAAGATTAAGGTCAAATCTCTTATGGTCATCCTAGTGAAATATCAATATCTTCAAGTAACAATGTTATAAAAAGAAACTAATCATTTCGTGGTCCGATCTATGTATAAACTCATTTATATAGGATACCCCCACTCTACATGTCTCTACATGAACAACATGGTTCATATTGTTTGTAACAATTACAAAGTGGGTCGTATCCGAAATGTTACCAGAATAAGGCACCCAACTTTCATCCATTTATTGCAAACTTTTTAGGTTATTACTTGAACATGAACTACCTGTATGTGAACCACATACTGTTGAAGTGACATCATATAACCTTGGATCTTAGTTTATTGGATTGAATAATGTTGTCTAAATGTCAAATAAAATACCTTTGATTTTATTAGATAAATAATTTGTGTTAACAAAACTACAAACTCACGAGATACATTAGATTTAGGATATCAATCCCAACACATTTGTCGTCGACCACTGCTCCATCTCTATGTCGCTTACCCTCCATCAACCACTGCATGTCCGGCCACTGATCATTGGCCGCCATTTTTATCTCCCTATCAATTAATTGTTTAGGGACTTATGTAATAAAAAAATAATTAGAAATTCATAATTGCTAAATGAAGAAACTGTTTAGAGATTGAATATTTGCAAAGTTTGAAAAGCGAAAGTCATAATTGCTAAACCTTCAACTTAATTTGTTACCCAATACATTTTTCCTAAATTTATTTAAAATTAATTAAGAGTTAACATAAATTTCAACGACTAAATTTATTATTTAATTTACCTTCAAGTGAAATTAATGCATTCTCAAAACTAAATAAAAAGATCCAAGTAGAATTGCAAAACTTTAATTGTAACTAAACCAATCGTTTGAATTCCATTGTCTAATTTTTTTTTTTTCAAAGTTTTCATTTTTCCTCACGTATAGCTTTAATCAATCAAACAAAACGACTCTTTTCTAGAGTTTGTTTTTTTAGAAAAAAAGATAATTATGATCTAGTTGTTAGATGACATGATATTAAATTTATCTTGACCTACCAACTTAAATTTTTTGATCAATCAACGATTTAACACTAGTAAGAAATCTGGTCAATTTGCTTTAAATTTCCTCAGCAATTCCATTTTAAAGCTTAAAGCATATTGTATCCATATATAAAATCAAAACACAAATTACATCAATAATCCGTCCTACATTAAATCCATCCATACAAATCAAAGATAGAAGAATATTTCATAAACAAACAAATCTTAATTCCAATCTGAAACAAATACACAAATACATCTTTAAAAAAAAAATAAAAACTAAAAACTTATTATAAATGGATTTATATATCATCCTTTTAAAAACTAAATAAAATGTACAAATTTCAACTTGATTTATAAGGGTTAATATAATCAAATAATAATAAAGATATAATTTAGGCCTTAAAGAACAGGACATCCTTTAGCCACAACCCCTGGAGCTGTAGGACACTTAGCCAAATTGCAATGATCATCACTTATCAAACCCCACCAATCTGGTCCAAAAATATCCTTTGATTGTAAAGTAAAATATATAACAATCCCCATAAATGCAACCCCAGCATCCAATGCAGCTGATAATATATAGTTATGTCTTGCCCACCATCCTTTGAATTTCTTGTACACATAGAAATTGAAGAATATTCCAACTATTCCCCATGTTATGTAATTCACTGATCTTGCTGGTGGCATTCCTCCGGTTGCTCCTATTATGATTGGCATGTTTATCAGTGTAATCCATTTCTTTTCAGGGAATTTTAGAGATAGAAGCCAAATTGGCAATGGGGCGAGTAATCCGATCAGGAAGAACCAGTTCATTTGCCCGTAAACACCGTATTTCGTGAACATACGTAGCGGTCCTACTACTCCCCATATGATTGATGCGTTGTAGAATACGTCGTCGCCGGGACATGTCCATGGACTTCCTTCTGGTAATTGATCTATGTCGCAGATGTTTGGTATGGTTGTTAGAAGCCACCATGCCGTGGCGAAGTAGACACTTGAGGATACCATTGTTCCTACGAGCTGGGAAGCGGGTGGAGGGAGTGAGTAATGAGTTCGAGTTTATGATTTGAAATGAAAATTTGCATGCGTAATCACTTTTGCCGGTTAGGTTTAGAATCACTCCTAAACATACTTTTGATCTCTCGAAATCAATTGAATGTTTAATTTTACCTGAACTGTGAACATGGATCTTGGTGGGATCTTCATGTAATGTCCTAATTTGAAATCACCAACAAAGCTAAGAGCTTGTGCCATGCTGATATAACCATAAGTTTTGAAAGCCACATTTGCTAGAGGCTTTCCTGGGTAAATATAACCTATGATCAACTCTGTTATGACATTTAATCCTGGTTGCTGCACCAAATATTTAGGTAAAATATAATCAGAATTTGATTATGTTATGTTTGTTAATTATATCATTTTTGTTTTTGATGAATGGGGCATACCATATTTGTTGTGGCTTGAATGATTCCAATAGGCAAAGTGAAGAACAATGCAATTCCACAAGCAAGTAAAATCCCCCACCATGGCAATTGGAGTTGTTTGTCAAAACCTTCACAAGCATACAAGGCAAGAGCAACCATTACAATTAAGATACTGTGAAACCACCATTGAGGCACTTCTTTATAGTTCCTCTTCATTATTCTTGTATGCACATCTCCGAGTTGATTCATCGCCGTCGTCGTCTTCTTCCATAGTTGCCATATTGTTCTGCAAAAACCATCGAGTAATTACATTTTCAGTCAAGAAGTTCGAAAAACAGTTCTAAACAGTTTTAAGTTCAGTTCGTCAGTAGTTTGACTAACATGCAAAGATGACAACTGGGTCATGTGTCATCTTTCCATTAGCGAAACTAGCGATGAAATGAACTAATCAGAAACTGTTTATTAACCATTTCGTAAAATCTCAGAGACTAACATGTTACTTTTCTCGGTTACTTACTTTCCATGGAAGAGAGCGACATGGGAAATAGTGGCAGTCAAAGTAGCAAAGCTCAAGCCATAAGAAAAGGCAAAGAAGACACTCAAGTAAAGTTTGCTATAGTTATCATAGCCAACTTGGTCAAGATCAAAGGTTTTGCTATTAAGAACTCTAGAAATGTTGTAGGGATTGCCTAAGGAATCAAAAGTGTGAGAAGAAATGAAGGGAAAACGTTTGGCTTCATAGGCATTAGACCAGTATGCAATTGGGAGCATAACATAGACAATCAAGAAAAACCCAACTAAGATATTGATAATGGCAAAGCCAGGGGTGGCCAAAGGACTGCCCAAGAAGGAAGCAACGGTCGACCAGTCGATACCGAACGAGCCGATGCCAAGACCATAGAAACCCGAACCGATCTGTTGGGCAATGATGGAGTCTTTCCAAATGAGACAGGCAATAGAGATACAAGTAATGGAGGGGAAGAGATAGCTAGGAACAAGGTAGTAAGAAAAGCTTGAGATGAAAATTAGGAGGAAAAATTGGAGTCTTGTATGTCCTCCTCTTGGCCTCTTCTCTTTCTCATGCAATGCCCTGAATTTTCATATAATGAACATTAAATCTTTTACAGAACAATAATATTATTGGCTAAGTTTTTACTAGAAAATATAATATGAAGTATAACCTGAAAAGAGAAACTTGAACCAAATTTGCTGGCCACCACATGTATGGTGAATCCACAAGGAATTTTCTGAATATTCCAGCCCATCCATAGCCAAGCATCTATTACATATTCATATACTTACAATATCAAATAAAAGAGATTTTTATTATTCGTAGTAGTAGGAGATAGAGAAACTTAGAACTCGAAGTTAATAGTACAAATACCAGTTTGACAAAAAAAAAAAAATCCTAAATTTAGTATGTTCATTTTTGAGTTATTTAAAGACGATGATACTTATCCAATGTAAAAAATGTAAGATTTAAGATTTTGTTCTCTTCCATAAGATTTAAGATTTTGTTCTCTTCCAAGGCGGTCTAGGGGAAGAACAAAATATTCGGACCAAAAGTGTATTTTATCCCTTAAATTTCATTTACGGAAGCAATAAAACAGAAATTTAGCTGACCTGAGTAGTCATAGAAAGCATCAAAGCAGCAGCAGGATGAAGAGTTCTATGGTAGAAAGCCTTAACAATGGTGACAATATTAACAGCATAAACACTGCTAGATCCACAATTGGCAAAAATGGTAATGAGAACATGTTCTTTCAAGGTGAAAGGACCAGGATTCAAAGAGAAGGACCAATTAAAGGGTAGCTTGATAATTTTGGCAGGGAGAGTTGCAGCCATCAGCTTTCCAAGAGGCAAAGCCACAATCTGAGCTGATACAGATGAAATATAGAGTTGGTTTTGACGATACCCAAAAAATTGGTTCACAAATGCCAGAAGACAACATGATAGCAGCCCCAAAGACCATGTTCTGAATGTCAGTGCCACCTCCGATGGATTGTCGGTGATCGGAACTGTCAGCCGAACTTCCTCGATGGGACAGTCATTTTCTTCCTCCTCTCCTCCTACCAACGTATATCCAACAATCAATATCGTTAAAACATGTGATCATTATAACAATTTGACATCATATGCGAATGATGACTAGTCATAGGATACAATGACGGATGGCTTAAGATGGCGATTATAACCGACACAAAAGGAAAATCGTCAAAAATAACCCAAAAAGAAAATTGTCAAAAATAACCCGCAAATATTTTCATCTATCACAACTAATGCAGTTTTTGGAAAATCATTCAAATAGTTTTTCTCGTTGCTTCGACCACCAAGATTTGAATAAAAAACTAACTTTTCATCTTATAACCAAACCATCCATTCTTTTGAGCTTTCCTGATGGAATCTCGTCAGGAATGAACACCGAGATTATATTTCTTTTTTTTTTCAAATTTTATGTAATTTTTCCCGAATCTTTCACCAAAATACTATTTAAACAACTTTCCAAAAAGTATACTAATTGTGTGAAAGAAAGAAGCATGTTGAGGCTATTTATGGCGATTTTCCGACCAAAAGTTTAAACTGATGAGTTATGGTAAATTTAATTTTACCAACAATTTAACATATGCAAAAAATGAGTGAGAAATCATTAGAAAAAACAACAAATTGAAAGTTTTAGAGAGCTAACCAGCCATGGACAAACTTGAGAAATTTTTGTTGTCATTGTCATCCTTGAGCTTGGATCGAGGATCCTCAACATGATTTCCTATCATAACTCCCTGTTCCTCACTATCTCTTCCCCTCCTTCCTTGTCTCAATGGAAATCTCTCCCTCAATGCCAAATTGTTCCTATCAAAACCTCTCTTTTTATACAAAACAAAAACCAAAGTATTTCGGCGAAATTCATGTAATGGAGGACAAAGATTCTTCCATTTTTAGAACTTTCTTCTGTCATTACCACTAAAGATACCCAATTAAAATGCCTACTTTGCAGTTCAGCCTCTCACAATTCTTTTGGGGGGTTTTCTTACCAATGATTCATCCACGTTAAAAAAATGGACAAAGAGAACACCTCGTAACGATATTTACTTTTCTCGTTGTCAATTAATTTTTTCAATAAAATTTCATGTTTATATAATATAATATCAAAACCTATAAAGTCCAGACTGTCGTCGAAAACCTAAGTTACATACGCACGTTATATGTTATTTGCAATTTTAATCCTAGGGATTAGAGAGATATCATATATAAACGCTCAAATCCTATTGACGCATCTGCCTTTGCATATGTATTTTTCTGATATTCTTCTCTAATAATAAATTATTCTCTCTCGATGCTCGTGAATGTAGCTAACACGTTATTAGTAAACCATGTAAGTCTCTTTGTCATTATTTTTTGATTGTTGGTTTCATTTATGGCATAACAAAAAAAAATCAACCCCAAGAATGGTGAACCCAAATTGGCATTATTTTGAGGGGACACATCAAAAAGATAGGAGAAACTGATAATCTTTACTTCTCTAATTTCTAATTAATGTTGAATTAGGATCTCGTATTTATCTAATATGATATAAGAGTTTGTAAAGTCCAAATGGAAATTAGGTCCAGTCAAATATTATTCGATCCCAAGAATGATAGATTAAGAAAGATACCATTTTAAAGGAGTGTGTTGAAGATCTGACAATTAAAAAATAAAAGAAACATTATGACCTTTATAAAGTATATAAAAGTTACTCATCTTATTGTCGATTGATTCTGAAATATAACTCAATGTTCATCTAATATTTTAGGGGAAATTTCTCTCTCGTTGCAGTTTTGAATTGATTCTTCTTTCATAAAAATGCTCATCATCTATTTGTTGAATGGATAGCCACGTGTGGACTTGATTGTTGTTTGCCTTTTCGAGAAATTTGAATTTATTATACAAGTTTTATGACAATTGTATGGTTTAATTTAGAGACTTTGTTGGTTTAAATATCCCTACTTTATGCAAAATAAGATTAAGTTATAATTAAGTTAAATTTTGGTCGGTTTAATTGATTTTTCTTCTTCTGTTGGATCTTTTTAGGGCTTATTTGAAATGACTTTAAAAAAATGTTTATCAAAAATTTATTTTCATTTAAATACTTTTGATAAAAATTCTTTAAATCAAAACACACGTGTTTTGACAATTCTTTCTCAAAGTGTTTTGATATACAAGTTAGTTTAGTTTGTCAGATACTAAAAGTATTTTTATTAATGTTAAATTACTCTAAAGAACTATTACAAAATACTATGAACGAATAATTTAAAATAATGGCCATTGGAGTTAGTTGTATGAGAAAATGGTCGGTTGTGGTGGTCAGAATTGGCTAGCGGTGATCTCTAGTAGTGTGGCTGAGTATATCAACGGCGTCGCGAAAAATGTTTGTCGATGGTGGTCACGAGAGTTGGCACTCATGATAGTCACCGGAATAGGTTGTTGATGGCGGTTGCCAGAGGTGGTCGACGGAAGGCAGACAACATAAAGGTAGTGAGGTAGATGACTTTGGGGCGTTTTGGTAACTCTAAAAACTACAAATTAGGGACATATTAACCATTAAACACTCAATCTAAAAGTTCGTTTAAATTGTTTATCCTAAACCAACTTATTTCATAAACTTGTTTTTTCAAAATTCATTTTAAGTGGTTGCCATTAACACTTAACTTTTTCTAGAATGATTTATTATTTTTAAATTAAACACTTAAAAAATATTTCAAACACACCCTAAATTTTGGTCCTAAATATTATGTTAAACCCTCGCAAATCATTTATATTGTAATTGTATTATAACATTTTTTTTCGAGTAAGGAAATATATGATTTTTTTTAAAAAAAAAATAGAAAATTTAGAGATGGTGTGTGAGATTTAACCCAACTATAAAAATTCAATTCAAGTTTAAACTATCGGTATTAAATTTATCGAAGTAAACTTAGAAACTAAATTGAACCTCTCTGACCTTTTGAATTGGAGTGGATGTAAGATCACTGGACTAAGCTCATTTTGACTTCCAAACTTATAATCTAATTGCAAAATAATTGGCACAGTGCCAATATTAATAAAATATTTAATGATAAATTGATAGATATTAATCCATTATTACGCTGAAATTAAAGTTCATTGATATCAAAACAATCTTAGCTTATATTTAATTACTACAGACATAACTCAACTTGCTGTACAATTAATATACTTGATTGAGAGATAAAACGTTTTGAATTCCTCTTAAATAAAGTTTTCTCATAATTAAAATAAAATAAACTGATTATCATGTTTAAAATAAAAAATATATATCCATTTAATTTTCCTTTTCGAAATGTTTTTAAAAATTTTAAGCTAAAATGAGATTAACTCAACATTAATTGACATGATCTTTCTCATAAAGGTTGGAGATTTGATCCCTCAACTCTAGCAATTGTTGTAAAAAAATTCTAAATTGCCAAAATCACTCATTTAACTATAAGGGGGTGTGTAGCACGCAATAAAAACAGAGAGTTGAGTTGAATAAGTAATTATTATCTAGAAAATTAAATTGTTTGTGTTTGAGGTGCAGAATTGAGTTGAATTAATAATTATTATCTGTGTTTCGAGTGCTGAGTTGAGTTGAGGTATCTGGTGCAGTTTTTATAAATGAGATTGGTTCTTTTATTTATATATATATATATATATATATATATATATATTGTTATTGTTGATTAATTTTCAACTATACACCTATTTTTTTAACCCTGTTATGACAAAAACTATTTACTTTTCTAATTTTATTTACCAAATAGTTTACCAACTATTTACCAATTAGTTTCATTCTAATTTATATAATTTTTTTAACTTGTTTACTATAAACGTTTTTTCTTAAAAAATCTGTTTACTAAATATTTATTGAAATTATTACCAAATATTGTAAAAAAAAAAAAAAAAAAAAAAAAAAAAAAAAAAAAACTTGTTTTCCATAAACGGATTGTTTTTCTTTAAATTTGTTTACCAAATATTTTTTAAACCGTTTGTTTGCTGTTGTTTGCTTACAGATTTTTTTTTAAAAAAATTAAACTAATTTACCAAACACTTTTTCAAGCAGCTTTGTTTAACACCCACTTTCAATTTTTTCTTTTTTCTTTTCTTTTTTTTTTTTTTACAAAGCCAATATTAAAATTTACATTTTGTCTAAATTGCATCTTTTCGATTAAATATAACCAAAAAAATCATTTAACATCTCAAATGAAAATATTGAAAACTCGTGCAATTTAGTTACCCTTCAAAATTAAAGTACAATTTTCTTTTTCTTTTTTTTTTTATAGATTCAACATAACAAATTTTATTAGTATTGAAGGTATAAAAATAATACCATAGAAAAATATAAATTTATTTCATTCCTATGTTGTCCTCAAGCAAATAATAATGTCCTCAACAAATGTCCGAGTACATATGAAAAAAATGTAAATAGCAATAACGTTCGCACAATTGCGATCTATTACAAATACTTCACGAAAATTTATTGACAAATATTGGATGACAAAAAAATTTACTCCGAACGTAAAACCAACGAACCTCAAACTAATTGGGAATGAAATCTGGAAATGTGTAATTAGTTTGGACCCTACACGAAACAAAATAATATAAATTTGAGGAAGAGCAAAAAATAATAAGAGACATTCGTTATTGAAGCGGTAAGAGGAGACCTACAAAAAGGGAAGGAAAGCCCACAGAAAAATCAAGAAAAATAGAGAAATCCAAAAAAATAAATCAAATACAAAATCATAAAATCAAACCCCAAAAAAATCCAAGAAAAAACCATGCAAAACTCTACAGATCTAACATGTTGAGAAAAGTAAATTAAAAACCATGCAAAACCCTATAGATCTACAGATCCAAAACTCATGAAAAAAGATACCGAAAAAAAAATGTAAATTCGAACAAAGAACTCCAAAAGAAAGTAAATCTAAAAAAAAAAAAAAAAACTCCCAATAGAAGTAGACATAAAAGAAAAACTATAAAAAAAAAAAAAAGTAGATCTAAAAAAACTCCAAAAAATAGATCTAAACCATAAACTAGAAAAAAAAAATAGATCTGACAATAATATTTCATACCATAAGAGAAAATCGTGGAAGAGATATGAATGGAAGAAGTATGAAGCGACAGACGAGGGAGAGAGAGAAACGTCTGAAAAGAGTTAAGATGGAAGTAATTGAAAATATACATTATTAAGACTAGTTTTTTAGAAGTAAAATGATAGATTATTAAATCAACCGTTTCTTTTAATTGATCAAATAAACACTAGGTAGAGTTAACCTAAATCTCATACTGCAAATTAAACGTCCCCTACAAGTCTTCAAAAGTTGTTTAAAAAAACTTCAAACATCAAAATTAAAGGAAACATTTCAAGTTGAATTTTTTTATAATTTGATGTTCTTTTTATTGGTGTTATTAAAAATCAATTTTTTTTTTTTTTTTAAAAAAGACTAACACAATGCATGTTACAATAAAGTAATATATAAGTGGTTTTAATAAAAGTGTCAATCATACTTTTTTTGTTTTATTTTCCCTCTTTTTATTTTTACTTTTTTGAGAAGGCCAACCTAACTCTTTAATGTCATTAAATATATGCATTAATATTTTGACTAAAAAAATGATATTAATATTGTGCAGACCATGCATGTTTTGTTTGTCATTATTGCTTTATTTGCATTAACATTATTACACCCAACTTATTACTACTTACCCTAATTTGTTATCATCCCAAATATCATTTATTTATTTTTAATTATTATTATTATTATGGTGACACAAAAATTGAACTATATGCTCATTTTCACATCCCAACTATTGTATTAAACCATATCTAATTTTGTGTTAGTATCTTGCCTTCATTCTAATTTTTTTAAAAACGGTCCAATTCTTTGATTTATTAAATTTAGTAAACTATGGCCCATCACTACAAGGAAAAAGGTATTTGCCGATGATAAAAACCGTCGGGCAATCACTAAAAAGCATTAGGAAAACATCTCCCGGTGCTAATTACATTGTTGGCAATATCATCGGGAGCTAAACGTCATGTAAGAGTATATCAGCATGCAGCGGAAGCAACAAGGATTAATAAGCATTCTAATTCATTAATTTTGACTATAAATAAAGCATGCTCATACAATAATAAAAGGGTTTCAAGCAATACCTTTGTAGAACTTTTAAAATCTCAATTCTCAACTGCAAACGTCTCCAAATCTCATTTTGAACCACCTCAAGATCTTCCCCACTATTCTCGTGGAGCTTTAGATTGAGTTGTGGGACTCAAAATAAGTTTGAATGAAGGGAACTTGGGGAAGAACTCACTGCAACAACCCACTTGAAGATCAGCTTTTTCAACTCAAATTTTTTAGCAAAAACTCTATTGATGCATGCCTTAATTCCACTTCCATCTTCTCTATTTATTGCAAGACTTTCATGCAAAGAAGATAGCTGCATAAGATGCACCTCATGCTTGGATATTTGAAGCAAAACTTAAGTGGATTTAGTGTGAGCTAGTTGAATGAGTAGTGGAGAAATCCCACATTTCAAATTATGTATTTTTGCAATTTTGATTTTCAAAAATGATTTCTAAAAATCAATTTTGTTTTTCAAAACTGAAAAGATTTATTAATTTTACAAAATTAATTTCATAAATTAATTTTCTAATAAAATTAATATTAATTAATTAATTAAAAAAATTTAATTAATTTAATATCAAATACTAAATTAATTGTACATAAATTCCACCTTCATGAATTATATTAAATCATATTTAAATATTATTTAAATTTTCAATTCCATTTAATTCTAAAATTAAATGCATAATTATATCTCATATAATTAATAATTCTCTTAATTCTAATTTCGACGTTTCAAATTAACTTATCACACTAATCTAAAGCTAGTCTATTTACGAGCTAGTAGGGGGACCTACAGATTATGGGCTCCAACGATTCGAGATTAATTGGCTAAACTCTTTATACTGAATTAACTCTCATTCGTTAACTAATGGGTCACTTCACTAAAGCCCATAGTTGCACTCCTTTTATATTATGTTCACTCGATATAACCATGATTAGTAAGTTAACCCTTCATAGGTTGTTCGTAATAATGGTTGGGTCAAATGTCTGTTTTACCCCTGAGATTACCTCTTATTCCTTAAGTCCCACTGATCCTCTAATGAATAATTGATTTATGATCCAATCAACAAACTGAGTCCCTCCCAGGCCAATGAGAGGGTGAGACCCCTTGTTCAAGACCCGGTTCAGCACCTAAGAGAACAACCTCTCTACTATCCCTAAAAGCGGGTAGGGGTGAATTCCATCTTGCACCTTATGTCCCTAACTATCTACCTGGTCTTACCCCTGAAATAGAGGTTTATTGAGTCGGCGTTGTTGAGTCAACCCTCACCTATGAAAATCTAAGGATAATCCTGAATAAATAGGAGTTCATAGTTATCTCAGGATTGTGGTCAAGTTACCTAGATCATTGTTTTGAAATAGTCAGTCTTATACAATAAACAACGTTATAAAGTAAGAGTGATCGATTTCGTGGTCTGATCTTGTACAAACCCATTGCACAGAACGCCCCCATTCCCCATGTCATAACATGTACGAAGTAGAATCACATCGTCTGTAGCACTTTACAACTTTTTGTAACAACTTCAGAGTGGACCACATCCAATAGTGTTACCAAAATAAGGTACTCAACTTCATTCATATACTATAGATCATTTTGACTATTTACTCGAACCTAATTCACTTTTATGTCTCCACATATAGTTCAAGTACTCATGTAACAGTCATGGGTCTTTTAGTTTATTGGATTTCTAAAATGAAATAAGCAATACATATATTCAATAACAACTTATTGAATTTTCAGAATAAGTTTTATTGTTTACAAACCACAAGTTTTAGAACATAAAACCCAAAAACTCCCATTTGGATTAAAACTCCAGTGGTAATTTATATATCTGAATATATAAAACTACGTTTATGAGTTTTACAAAAAAATACAATAAACTAGGGCATCCCATACTATGGTTTACCATTCGATATCCCATACCCGATATTTCTCCCACTTGCCTGAGATTATTAACTTGGTATTCCTAGATTTACTAGATGATTCTCTAACACTTTAGCCGAGAGAATCACTGTAAACACGTTAGTGTACAATAGACTTCTTATTAAACTATATAGGGAATGCATCTTATTCTTAATGACCAGGAAGTCATATTTTCCTCCTACTACATCGAGGTACTCTAAACTCTTTGAGTAAGACGCATCTTACCTATCTAAACAAATCTTGTTAACAATGTTAATTCATTAACTCTTTATTGATTTATACAAGTTTTATGGAAACAAGTATACAAGGTAATCTGGAACACCATTCCAATGATGTTGAGAAACCAATTTAAGGCAACAAGAAAGCTTAGCACTGGATTTCAAGTTCTATCAAATAGATCTAAAATATTTAAACTTTCTATACTTTGATCTAATGAAAGTATTTTGGTTTATTTTACCTAACAAGTTTTGTACACTCTGAACGTTTCAAGTGTTCTAAACTTATCATTTAGGTTAAATAACTATTTGTTGTTTTAAATATCTGAATATTTACAAATGGCTTTTAACTAGGTTTAGTTCTTAACAAAAGTTGCTATGAGATAGAACAAACATAATTTTCGAAAATAAACATTTCATTTACAACAAAAATATATAAAATTTGTTCTTTACATGATAACAAAAGCAAAAAATTATCATCAGACAGCAACATCTCCCACTAGTTAAGCTGAGCAAGCGGTTTTCAGGAACTAGTTTGCCTGTTTTGCTTTCTCTACTCTCTTCTCAGCAAGGTACCAAGGGCAGTTCCTCTTCTAGTGCCCTTCCTCGTTGCAGTGGAAATACTTTCCTTTGTCTGTAGCATTATTCTTGCCTTTCTTCCCAGCGGGTTTCTTTTCCCTTTCCCTTTGTTCTTCTTAACAGGAACACTCTTACTCTGTGAAGAGGAAGCAACATCAGGCTTTTTAGAGGACGATCCTCTCTTTTCAGTGGTAGTAACGTATACTTCTGATTCCATACCTTTAGCTCTCATCATTGTTTGGTAAGCCTTTAGCTCATTTAGCAGAGTAGTCAAACTGTATTCAATTTTCTTCATTAACGCATTCGTATAGAACTGTAGAAAACTCTTCGGAAGAGATTCTAGAATAAAACCGACTTGACTTCTCTCGTCAACGACAGCGCCATTTACTTTCGCCACATTGAAGTGGACCATCATATCCAGAACATGTTCACGAACAGAGGGCCCCTCTTTCATGCGGCAGTTATAAACATACTTTATAGCATCATGCCTTAGGGAGAAGGACAGTTGCTTGAACATCTCTCGTAGAGATTCCATAATCTCTTTGGTTGTACCTATATCCTCATGTTTCTTTGCCAAAACATCAGATGTGTTGGCAAGGATATAAGCACGGGCTTTATCATTCACCATGATCCATCTATTGTACGCATCCCGAACAGTTCGATTTTCGTTAGATCTCAAAACGGGAGGATAATCCTCTATTAAGACGAATCGTAAATCATCTATCACCAGTATAAATATTCAAATTTGATTTCCAGGTCGCATAATTATACTCTATCAGTTTATCAAATGCCAACAATTGTACTAGTGCACTTGTCATTCTAAAAGATATAAACAAATTTTATAAGTGAATTGCTTTTAAATCCAATCAAGTTTTAGCAAAGTAATAATATACCCAAGATTATTTTTGCAAAGATACTATAGAAAGACATTCTTGACTAAACACTATCACCGGAATAACTCATATTCCGATAGTCATTTAGCTACCATTTTTTGTCAGAAATTACTAACTCTTTGATAATTCTATAAGTGTAACCCTTTGTTTTCATACCTTAGAAGTTTGATCCCAACGATGCTCCCGAAGTTGGAAAATCAAAGTTGAAATCGACTTTAGAAATCCTATCCATTTCTGGAGTTTGAGTTATTCCGAATCCTATATTAAAACCCTCCGTGGGGATAGCCGTCGTTAAATGACTAGCGAGGTCGACTTAAAGACGACAAGCAGGTGCAACATAGGAATCTCACGATTCAAACCAACATAAAAGACCGTAGGATATGGTGACACATATCTCTCACCCACTTACTATGAACTACTTCTCCCATTCGCTTCGGTCTTGATCTATGACGAACACTTTTCCATATAGAGGTTACTCCCAGGGTGACACAAAGTGCCGCATGAACCTTTTAGTGTGAACATCTTGAGAACGTGAAAATTTTAAAATCGAAACACCATATTTGATTTTAAACTGAACAACTTCCCCCATTCACCATAATCTCGATTCATGTAAACACTTTCCGTATGGATGTCACTCCCAAGGTGACACGAAGTGCCACATGAATTTTTTTTATTGTGAACTCGTATAGACATGAGAGCTAGAAATAATCATATCACATATGTTTATTAATCTCCCACTGAAGTGTTCTAACATATCATATACATTATTTGATTTTCACTGAAGTGTTTTAATAGCATATCATATATATTACTAAACTCCCACTGAAGTGTTCTAATGATAAATGGGGTATTCGTTTCTTAGGCTTGTTTTGGCTAATTAAACAACCTAAGTCTAGGTATTTATCCAAGTATAACGTTTATAATTGGATTTAATCTTACAATGGCTAGGTGATAAACTAGTTTTAAAACCTCACATCGCTCGTGTATTGCTCATAAAACTGGTTAACAACGCTCAATAATTTGGCCATAATTCCCAGGTAGGACATGTTCCATAGATCATCAACTTAAATACCTCCAGCCTTCGATAGGATTATATACCGGTTGAGTTTGTAACCCGAGTTTTACAAGTTTAACTACCTATTTTAACTATTAAAATGAGTGGTTAACCCTATGTGAGCATATAGTTGTTCTTTGTTATGGATTTTAAACGTCTAACCCAATTTTATAACAACTTACAAAATTTTAGACATGCTAAACATCCACAACATACATCAAAGACATTCAATATTTAATATAAAATTTATATTAAATAAAAGAAACTCTAACATACATACTATATATTATAACTGTTTATAAAATACTTTCAATGCATGTAACATGCTTCCTATGGTGAGATTTTAAATCTACATGGCATACTATATGTACATACAAGATTTATTTAATTATAACATACATCAAATGCAAAAATAATTAAATAGATACTGATATGGTTTTAGTTTTGGCATAAACAAGCAAACAAAAGCCTAATTATTACTAAATAGCAAGTAACAGCTTCAAAACTGCTTTCGGATCGCTCGAACCACTCCAAACCGAACCCAAACAGTTTGAACCGGACTAGCCAAGAACCATTTGAGGCCGAGTCAGACAAGACTTGAAGAAAATCGATCACACCGGCTGCTCTTGCTAGTTCTAGTGTCGCTCGGTTCATCTCTCGCTAATTCATTTGAAATCTCGCTCCATCTCAAACTCTTGTTGAAAATCGATTCAAGAATCTCGCTTCAAACTCAATCTCTCACTCCATACTTAAAATCTCGCTCGAACTTGATTCATAATCTCGCTCGAACTAGAAACCTTGCTCAAACTCGATTCAAAATATCATTTGAACTTGAAATCTCGCTCAAAAATTCCATTGGAATCTTGCTTGAAATGGTATCTCGCTTGAAAAAAACCCACTCTCACTCAAAATGGAAATCTCCCTTGAAACTTGATCAACGAGATTTGAGCAGATGCTGAAGAACTGGAATATGCAGCTCGGCCTTCTTCACTTGTTTCTTCAATTACAACTTAATTTCAACTTTAATGACTCCATATAAATTACAGACTCTTGAGCACACATATAAGCTCATCATACAAGAGCCAATTACAAATTTAATCAAGAAATCAAAGAGAAATTAAATATCAAAACTCAGAAAACCATATTGGTGCACCATTTTCATATCTCATGAAAAACACCCACCATCCCAAATTAAACCAAATTGAATGCTTAAAATATGCTCTGATACCAATTGTAAGAGTATATATGTATGCAGCAGAAGCAACAAGAATCAATAAGTATTCTAATTCATTAATTTTGGCTATAAATAAAGCATGCTCATACAATAATAAGAGGGTTTCAAGCAATACCTTTGTAGAACTTTTAGAAACTCGATTCTCAGCTGCAAACTTCTCCAATTCTCGTTGTGAATCACCTAAAGATCTTTCCCACTATTCTCTCGAAGCTTTAGATTGAGTTGTGAGACTCAAAATAAGTTTGAATGAAGGGAACTTGGAGAAGAACTCACTGTAACAACCCATTTAAAGAACAACTGCTTCAACTCGAATTTTTCAGCAAAAACTCTATTGATGCATGCCTCAATCCCACTTCCATCTTCTCTATTTATTGCAGGGCTTTCATGCAAAGAAGATAGCTACATGAGATGCAGCTCATGCTTGGATATTTGAAGCAAAACTTAAGTGGATTTAGTGTGAGCTAGTTGAATGAGTAGTGGAGACATTCCACATTTCAAATTTTGTGTTTTTGCAATTTTGATTTTCAAAAATGATTTCTAAAAATCAATTTTGTTTTTCAAAACTGAAAAGATTTATTAATTTTACAAAATTAATTTCATAAATTAATTTTCTAATAAAATTCATAATAATAATTAATTAAACAATTTTAATTAATTTAATGTCAAATATTAAATTAATTTTACACAAATCCACCTTCATGAATTTAATATTTAAATTATATTTAAATATTAATTAATTCTCCAATTCCGTTTAATTTTAAAATTAAACCTGATTCCCTTAATTCTAATTTGGACGTTTCAAATTAACTTATCACGCTACTCTAAAGTTAATCCATTTATGAGCTAGTAGGGGGACCTCGGGACCTACAGATCATGGGTTCCAATGATCCGAGATTAATTGGCTAAACTCTTTACACCGAATTGACCCCCATTCGTTAACTAATGGGTCACTCCATTAAAGCCCATAGTTGCACTCCCCTCATTATAGATATATTATGTCCACTCGATATAACAATGATTAGTAAGTTAACCCTTCATAGATTGTTCGTAATAACGGCTGGGTCAAATGTTTGTTTTACCTCCGAGATTACGTCTTGTTCCTTAAGTCCCACTGATCCTTTAATGAACAAATGATTTGTGATCCGATCAATAAATCGAGTCCCTCTCGGGCCAATGAGAGGGTGAGACCCCTTGTTCAAGACCCCGAGTCTGCACATAAGAGAACAACCTCTTGTTAGAGTTGCATAACATGCAGCGGAAGTATCAAGGATCCATAAGTATTCAAATTCACTAATTTTGGCAGAAACTAAAGCATGCTCTTCTAAAAAGATGGTTTTAAGATCATACCTTTGAAGAACTCTTCAAGAACTTGATAGTACAGTAGCAGTCTTCACCAAAGATCACCATGAACCACCTCAAGATCTTTCCCACTATCCTTTTGAAGCTTTAGACCGAGTTGTGGGACTCAAGAACAGCTTGAAACGATGAAGAACAGTGAAAAACTCATAACAACTCACTTTGAAGAACTTTTTTTTCTCATTGAAATTTTCTCTCAAAATTTATGTGTTAGTATGCCCTCAAATCACTCCAAACTTCTTTACTTATTGCAGATGAATATGCAAAGAAGAGAAATGCATGGCTTGCAGCTCATGCTTGGAGTATTAATGAAGAGAAAGAAATGGGCTTTATGTGAGCATGAAGAAAATGATATTGGAAAATCAACATTTTCCATTTTAATGCATGCAAACTGATTTTTCAATTTTCTTTTAAAATCAAAATTTGATTTCAAAAATCATTTTGATTTATAAAACTGAAAAATAATTTTATAAAATTAATTTCATAAATTAATTTGAAATAATAATTAATTTAATATCAAATATTAAATTAATTTTTGCACAAAATCATCTTCATATATTTAAATCGTATTTAAATATATATTTTCCTATTCTGTTTAATTTGAACGTTTCAAATTAATTTCTCAAGCTACTCTAAAGCTTAACCATTTACGAGCTAGTAGGGGGACCTCGTAGATCTACAGATCATGGACTCCAATGATTTGAGATTAATCGACTAAATTCATTAGTCTGATCTAACCTCCATTCATTAACTAATGGGACACTCCACTATAGCCCATAGTTGAACTCCCCTCACCATAGATATATTATGTCCACTTAATAACCATAATCATTAAGTCGATCCTTCACAGGTTATTCGTAATCACAGCTAGGTCAAAATTACTATTTTACCCCTGTGAATACATCTTGTTCCTTAAGTTCCCACTGACCCTCTAATGAAATTTTTTTATTCATAATCTCTATGAATCAAATCCTTTCTCTATCATGAGAAGGCGGGGCCCCGATTGTTCAAGACCTGGAATCAGTGCTTAAGAGAACAACCTACCTGTTAATCCTAAATAGGGTAGGAGTGAATTTCATTTTGTAAGGCTATGTCCCCAGCTATTCATTCGATCTTATCCCCAAAATAGGAAGCTTATTGAGCAGTGTTGTTGGACTACTCTCACCGTTTGTAGATCAAAGGACAATTCTGAACAAATAGGAGTTCATAGCTAGCTCAGGATTAAGATCGAGTTAACCTATGTTATATGATAAATGAAATAGTCAGCTTTAACAGTAAACGATCGTTATAAAGAAAGTGACTATTTTCGTGGTCCAGTCTATATACAAACTCATTGCATAGGATGCCCTCACTCACAAGTCTCAACATGAATGATTTGTGGATCACATCCTTTGTAACACTTTACAACTTCTTGTAACTGTTGGGGTTAATGCCCTAAAGTCTCATGTCCTGTAGTTTGTAAACAATATATACAAACACCTGTGATTGTTAATATATGATATTTACTTCACATCTTGTTGTTTTGCTCTTTTATTTTTTTTATTTGCTTTACCACAAATCAATAAACATGAAATCCCTGGTTATCTGTATGTGACTCGAGCATGTATATGGTGACATACAAGTGGATCATATCTCAAGTGATAACCAAAATGGTCTGTAGTATATGGATATAGGAGGGAAACCTTATCCTGGTAATGCTACGGAGGTGGTCCATTTTGTGGAATGGTCACAAGTGTTGTGACTTACCATAGATGGTCTGATCCTGATCATTCGTGTTGGGGACATGCGAGCGGGGGCGTCCTATACAAAGAGTTTGTATAATACCTGACCATGAAGTGTTAATGTCTCGTTATATAACACCGTTCATGACAGAGACTTCACTTCACTAGGATGACCATAGGTAACATGACCTCAATCCTGAGTGAGTTGGGAACTCCTGCCATTGAGGGGTCCTTTGATTTGTATGGGTGTGAGTGGCCAAGTCGCCGATTTAAACCTACCATTTTGGGGATTCATCTAATTTAGGAGCTGAGAACTCAACTACACAAGAAGGAATTCACTCCTTCCCCGAGCAGGAGTAAGTAGATAGATGGCTCTCTTAAGGGTTGATTTCGAGGTTTAAACGATGTGGCGCCACACACCTTCTCTTGGCCCGAGAGGTGTTCACATATAGTTGGACTATGTTGTATTGTTCATTAGAGGAATCAGGGGTACTTAAGGAGTGAGATGTAACTACAGGGGCAAAATGGTAAATTGGTCCAGCTGTACTTACGAGCATCTGTGAAGGGTCATCGTACTCATGATTGGTTATATCCAATGGACACTGAAATATATTTGTGGTAAGAAGAGTTCAGCTGTTGGTCTTTAGTGGAATCACTGACAATTAACAGATAGTGAATCTCGTGACTAAAGAGTTTAGTCAACTATTCACATATCGTTGGAGCTTCGAGCAACAGGTCCATTAAGTCACCTGGGTAGTTTGGATAAAGTCGAGAACCAGTGTTTGGGTTAATTTGAAATGTTCAAATTGACAAGAGGAAGTTCAATTATATATGATATAATTGGACTGGTTAATTATATATGATATAATTGGCTAAATGTATGAGATACATTATTTTTTTGGAGGAAATTAGATACAAATATGATTTATATAAAGTAAAGGAAAAATACTATAGTAGATATATGATATCAAACTATAGGATATAAATATAATATGATTATATTTATTAATTAAATTAATTGATTAATTATTTAATAATTAACCAATTAGTCTACATTCGAACGTAGGAAGATGGGGCTGCGAAGGTTATGGCAACTAGCGGGTTAAAGTTTTGAAAATCTTTTTCATTTGAGAAATAATTCAGTCGTGCATTTTGATAACCTGCGCCCTAAAAAGAATTCGTGAAAGAGCAATCACGAGAACCTATACGATAGAATCTCATTCGTCTAAACGATCGTCTAGTTCATGCATTCTCTAAATAATTGTATACTTTTTTACCAAACGATCATCCAGTTTTTCCTAAACGATTGTGTAGCTCTACTATACGATAAGCGTCTCCGCTATACGATAGCAGAGTTCTTCTCGTGCGCGCTTATCATCTACATGAAATTTTCTCCTCCATCCTCTACCAAACTCACCAGAGCCCACTCTTTGGGTTTTTAATGTCGAGGATACCCGGGTTTCCCTTATGGTGGTGTTTTTCCCGCGGCCTTGTTTGTGTATGTTCAGATCGTGCAGTAACAGTTGACAGACGCACCATATGCTGGTAGATCGGTGGGAGTTCTCCGCTGCTGTGGGTTCACACATACGAAGAAAATCTTCCTCTGGTATGAACCCCTTTTCTCTATGTTTTATTGTATTCTGAGCATGCCGTTGATGAGTTTAATATGCATAACTGTTAGTATGGAATGTATATCGTTTATGTTCTGGTCAATGTGAAATCAGAGCGATCTAAGCCCGCTCATGGAACTCTCGGTATGAGATCCTTCAGTAACAACTACAGAATGGATCGCATCCAATAGTGTTACCAGAATTACCCAATTTCATATATGTACTTATTAGACCATTTAGGCTATATACCGTCAACTTGATCCTGTTTATGTCACTACATAAAGTTATAGTATTCAGACTATAGCAAAGGATACGTTTATTGGATTTTCATAATAAGATGCAAAATCAACAAGTCATTATTATTGATAAATAGAATGTTTAACACGAATTGCGAGTTCTAGGATATTCCCAACAATCTCCCACTTGGATTAAAACTCCAATGAGAACAAATATATACAATATAATGTTGAGAAATATAATGGAAAAAATACAATAAACTAGGGCATCTCAAATACCATAGACATTCTCCCACTTGCCCTAGATTACACTACTCAGAGTTCTAGTTCAACTAGGTGGCCCTCGAATACTTTAGCCGAGAGGGCCTTTGTGAATGGATCAGTAAGGTTGTCTTCAGAGGCAATCTTTGTGACGATCACATCTTCTTTGTGTACTATCTGTCGGATGATATGGTACTTTCTTTCAATGTGTTTTCCACGTTTGTGACTTCTGGATTCCTTTGAGTTGGCAACTGCACTACTATTATCAAAATATAATGTGATCGGTACGTGCATATCTGGAACGACTTCCAAATCAACCAAGAATTTGCATAGCCATACTGCTTTTTTAGCAGTTTCACATGCAGCCACGTATTTCGCTTCCATGGTGGAGTCAGCAATACAACTTTGCTTGATGCTTCTCCAAACTATAGCTCCTAAGAGTGAAAACTGATCATGAGGTAGATTTCCTGGAATCTACATCAGTCTGAAAATCAGAATTAGTGTATCCTGTAAGAATCAAATCCTTAGGTCCATACACAAGCATATAGTCCCTCGTTCTCCTTAGATACTTGAGGATATTTTTTACAGCGGTCTAATGATCGTGTCCTGGATTGGATTGGAACCTACTAATGATTCCAACTACAAAACATATGTCAAGGCGTGTACACAACATAGCGTACATTAAACTCCCAACTGCAGATGCATATGGAATTCTTTCATCTCCTCAACTTCTTGAGGTGTCTTAGGACATTGTTCCTTTGACAAATGAATTCCATGCTTAAAAGATAATAAACCTTTCTTGGAATTTTGCATATTATACCTTGACAACATCTTGTCAATATAAGATGTCTGAGATAGTGCCAATGTTCTATTCTTTCAGTTCCGAAAGATCTGTATTCCTAAAACATACCGAGCATCACCTAAATCTTTCATTTGGAACTGTGTTGCTAACCATCTCTTTACATCAGCAAGAAAACTTGTCTCATTTCCAATGAGCAAAATATCATCAACATATAGAACTAGGAATGCTACAGTTTTGTTTACTATCTTCTTGTATACACAAGTTTCGTCAACGTTCTGTTCAAAGCATTTGATCGCAGTGTCAAATCTTATATTCCATGATCTGGATGCTTGTTTCAACCCATAAATGGATTGATTAAGCTTACAGACTTTCTGTTCCTATCATTTTTCGATGAACCCTTCTGGTTGAGACGTAAAAATACTTTCATCAAGATAGCCATTCAGAAAAGTTGTCTTGACATCTACTTTCCATATCTCATAGTCATAATATGTGGCAATGTTAAGAAGTATTTTTATTGATTTGATCATGGCAACAGGAGAAAAAGTTTCTTCATAATCAACTCATTCTCTTTGGGTTAACTCTTTGCCACGAGTTTGACTTTACAGGTATGTACCTTGCCAATTTGGTCTCGTTTTCTCTGTTTTCTCTTGTAGATCCATTTAAAACCTATAGTTGTTACCCCATGTGGTTGATCTACAAGTTCCCAGATAGAGTTGAAGTACATAGGCTCCATTTCATCATCCATAGCTTTTATCCATTATTCCTTGTCGACATCTTCCATTGTCTTTTTAAAGGTTAATGGATCCTCTAAACCACCATCTTGTATGATGTTTTGAGTTTTTGTTATACCCATGTAGCGTTCAGGTTGTTGAATAACCTTCCCACTACGACGAGGCATTCCCAACTCTTGGGATGGATGTGACGAGACAACAACCTTTGTTGATGGACCAACTTGATTAACAACTCTTGTTAATCTTTCTGTAGTATCTTTAGACAGTTCTTGCAATATTAGTTTAATGGGAGGTAGATGATTTTTAATATGATCCTCTTCCAAGAACGTAACATTTGTCGATACAAATACTCTATCTTCTTAGGGATCATAGAATAATCATCTTTTTGTTTCTTTGAGGTATCCTACAAATAAGCATAATTTCGAACGTGTTTCCAATTTCTTAGGATTCTGTACCAACACGTGTGTTGAACAACCCCAGATATGGAAATGACGTAAACTCATTTTGCGTCCTTTCCATAATTCATATGGTGTTTCTGAAATACTTTTGGATGGAACAACGTTCAGAATAAATACTGCAGTCTTTACTGCATACCCCCAAAAGGATTGAGGTAACTAAGTAAAACTCATCATAGACCGAACCATGTCCAATAAAGTTTGATTTCTCCTTTCTGCAACATCGTTTTGTTGTTGTGTTCTAGGTGCTGTGAGTTGGGATTGAATTCCATGATCTACTAGATATTTCTGGAATTGTAAATCTATATACTCACCACCTCGATCAGATCGAAGTGTTTTAATTCTTTTACTTAATAAATTTTCAGTCTTAGCCTTAAATTCTTTGAACTTTTCAAGAGTTTTAGACTTGTGACTAATTAAGTAAATGTAGCCATATCGAAAGTAATCGTCAATAAAACTGACGAAGTACTGATATTCTCCTCGAGCTTTAACATTCATTGGACCACATAGGTCTGAATGTATAAGTTCGAGAGGTTCTTTGGCACGAAGACCTTTGTCAGAAAAAGATCTTTTCGTAATTTTTCCCTCAAGACATAATTCACATGGTGGTAAGGAACTGTCTACTAACTTATTTAGATGACCGTTTTTTACCAATCTCTCAATCCTGTTAAGATTAATGTGACCAAGCCTGAGGTGCCAAAGATAGGCATTAGGAGAAATTTTCCGCTTTTTATGATGAGTCTCAGCCGTTTTAACCATCGCTATATTTAAAATGGCTTTTTCTTCGGTTGGTTTTAATATGTATAAGTTGCTATCAAATCTTGTAGAACAGATATGTACACCTCTTGAATAAACAAACACTTCATTACATTCAAAAGATTCATTGTACATATTTTCTAATAGACAGAAAATGGAGATTAGATTTCTTTCCATCTTTGGTACATAGAACACTTTCTTAAGCAAGATAAAAGAATTTCAAAAAAAAAAAAAAAAACTTCACATCTCCCACTGCTTCAGTTGAAATGAATTCATCTGTTCCCACCTTGAGAGTCATCTCAAATTTAGAAAGTCTTCTCCAAGAACTAGTTTCCTGTAGAAAAGTACAAACATGATTAACGGCGCCTGAATCCAATATCCAGGTAAGGTCAGAATTTTCCACTATACATGTTTCAACAACCAGTAAATCATATTTACCTTGTTTAACCTTTTCTGCTTTCTTTTCAGCCAGATATTTTGGGCAGTTTTGTTTCCAATGCCCAATTTCTCCACAATGGAAAGATTTTCCTTTGAGAGTTTTGTTTGTTTTTCTTTGCAGTGACTTTCTTTTTCCCTTTTCCTTTCTTCTTCATCTATACAGTTCTGTCCTTAGAAGAAGAAGGATCAACTTTCTTATCATCAGTGGGTTTCGTATCTGACGTTGACCCCTTATAGGACTTTTTCGATTTCAAAATAACATTTATTTCTTTTTCTTTCAGTTTCATCATAGATTGATAAGTTTGCAACTCATTCAATAACGTCGTCAAATTATAAGTGATTTTGTTCATGACAGTGTTTGTCTTGAACGACAGATCACTCTTAGGAAGAGATTTTAGTATCATGCTCACTTGATTTGTTTCGTCTATCATTGCCCCCTGAGCCTCCGCAATGTTAAAATGGACCATCATGTCAAAAACGTGTTCTCTTACGTTGGTCCCATCTTTCATGCGTGTTACATAAACATATTTGATGGCTTCATGTTTAACGGAAGATAACGGTTGCCTGAACATCTCCTGTAATGATACCATAATCTCACGAGCTGTGGGCATAACCTCATGCTTCTTGTTGAGTACATCAGATATACTTGCCAAGATATAGGCTCGGGCTTTCTCGTCCGCCCTCACTCACCTATCATAGACATCCCGAACATTTCGGGTAGCCGTTGAACTGGGGACTGGAGGACACTCCTCCGTCAACACAAACCTCAGATCATCTACTACTAATATTGTATTGATGTTTGACGTCCAATTCGACTAACCCTCTCCATTAAATTTGTCAGAAGCAAGCAATTGTATGATTGAGTTCGACATTGTTGAAACATTTTAAACAAACTCTATTAAATATGCATCTAAATCCATTTTTAGCAAAACTTAATAAAGTGCCCAATAAATATTTATTTATTTGCAACGATACTTAAGTGATTTAGAACAATTACTACCGAGGGGCAGTCAAAAATTCCTTCACAAAAGCAAGACAGTTCTTGACCAAATACTATTATCCAGAATAACTCATATTCCAATAGTTCTTTTGGTTATCGCTTTCGGTCAAGATGTTTACTAACAATTAGTAATTCTTGTAAGTGTGACCCACTATTTTCAGATCTTATAGAACTGTATGAATATGCCTTCGAAATAGAAGACAATATCCAAGACGGAACTATAAGACCCTATTCATTTTACTGAAGCTTGGGTTGTTCCGAATCTTATGTTACAACCCTTTGAGGGGATCGCCACGGTTAAACGACTAGCTAGTGCTGCCTAAACACGACAGTGGGCGCAACATAGAAATCTCACAGTTCAAACTAATGGAGGAGACCGTAGGACAATGTTGACACATTTCCTTCACCCATTTATTATGAACGATATCCCTCATTCACCTTGTTATTGACCCATGCAAACACTTTCTGAATGGAGCAATCGAGGTGAAATTAACAAGAAGCCGAGCATGGATCTCACGGTGTGAACTCTTGAGGACGTAAGAGCTAATAACTATATATCAAATATATTATTAATCTCCCACTGAAGTGTTCTAAATGTTTGGGTAATTTACTTAGACATGACGACTAATTTCATATAACCTAAGTCTAAGTGGTTTATCCAAGTATAACTTTTATAATTAGATTTAACCTACAATGTCTAGGTGATAAACCATTTTATTACCTCACATCGCTCACGCAAGCTCATAAAATCAGTTAACAATTCTCAACCGTTTAGTCATAATCCCTAGGTAGGAGGTGTTCTGTAAACTGTCAGCTTAAGTACCTCTAGCCTTAGATAGGTTTATGAACTAAAATGAGTTTGTAATTGTATTTTATAAGGTAACAATCTATTTTAACGTTTAAAACTAGTTGTTAATGTAAGTGAGCATGCAGTTGTTCTTTGTTATGGATTTTAAACATCTAACCAATTTTATAACAACCTACAAAATTTAGACATGCTTAATATCCACAACATTCAACAAAGATATCTAATATAACCATTATATTAAACATAACCCTAACATGCATATTATGTATTATAACAATTATAACATACTTTCAATGCATGTAACATGCTTCCTATGGTGGGGTTTTAAATCTACATGGCATACTATATGGATATACATGAATTATTTAATTATTACATATATCTCATGTATAAAAAATTAAATACTAATTGATATGGTTTTTGTTTTGGCATAAACAAGCAAACAGAAGCCTAACTATTACAAACAGCTTTAAAATCATCTTTGAACCGCTCGAACTGCTCCAAACTGAATCTAAGCATCTTGAACCGAGCTGGATGAGTCTGAACCGGACTAGACAAAAACCTTTTGAAGCTGAACCAGATTGAACCTTGAGAAAACCAATCGAACCGGCTGCTCTCGGTCCAACCTCAAAGTCTTGCTAAAGCCGATCGTGTAGCGCTGAAGGCAATCATCTAGTGCCATCACCTTATGTTGAGAAGAGGTACACGATCGCTTAGTGACTGCCGAAGCTAAACGATTGCTTAGCTCTATCTTATAGAATTACACAATCACTTAATACCATTGCCTAGCTATCACTTACATGTCATCGTTTAGTATCCGTCGTAGCTAAACGATCATTTAGCTCTATCGTATAGAACATCATCATGTCGCTTAGCATTTTGTCTACACAATCGCTTAGCACCACATCTAAATGATCGCTTAGCGCTATTGCGTAGCACTTCATCGCATCGTTTAATGCACGCTGTAGCTAAACGATCACGTAGCACCATCGTTTAACAAATCCAACATATTGTTTAGCTCCCACGCCAAAGCTAAACGATTGCATAATGCTATCGTATAGCATTTGAACGCATCGCTTAGCTCGTAGGTACACGATCGTTTAACGTTCAATGTCACAACTACCAGTGTCCATTGCTATATGATCGTCTAGCTTTTTTTCACATTGTGTAGCGACGGGAACTAGATGATCGCTTAAAAACTACCCAACAACGAATTTGAGCAGAAGTTAAAAAAACTGGAACAACAGCTTGGCCTCTTTCACTTGTTTCTTCAATTACATCTTAATTTCAACTCTAATGACTCCAAATAAATTACAGACTCTTGCTAACATATAAAAGCTCATCAAACAAGAGCCAATTACAAATTTAATTGAGAAATTAAAGAGAATTAAAATGCCAAAACTTAGAAAACTATATCAGTGCATCAGTTTCATATATCTCATGAAAAACACACACCAGACCAAAATTAAATTGAATTTAACGCTTATATGATGCTCTGATACCAATTGTTAGAGTTAGATAACATGCAGCGGAAATATCAAGGATCCATAAGCATTCAAATTCACTAATTTTGGCAGAAACTAAAACATGATCTTCTAAAAAAAAAGGGTTTTAAGATCATATCTTTGAAAAACTCTTCAAAAACTTGATTGTACAGCAGAAGTCTTCACCAAAGATCACCGTGAACCACCTCAAGATCTTCCCCACTATCCTCTTGGAGCTTTAGATTGAGTTGTGGGACTCAAGAACAACTTGAAACGATGAAGAATAGTGAAAAACTCACAACAGCTCACTTTGAAGAACTTTTTCTTCTCACTGAAATTTTTTCTCAAAGTTTATGTACTAGCATGCCCTCAAATCACTCTAAACTTCTTTGTTTATTGCAGATGAACATGCAAAGAAGAGAAATGCATGGCTTGTAGCTCATGCTTGGAGTATTAATGAAGGGAAGAAAATGGGTTTTGTGTGAGCATGAAGAAGATGATATTAGAAAATCAACATTTTCCTTTTAATGCATGCAAACCGTTTTTTCAATTTTCTTTTAAAATCAAAATTTGATTTCAAAAACCATTTTAATTTATAAAATTGAAAAATAATTTTATAAAATTAATTTGAAATATTAATTAATTTAATATCAAATATTAAATTAATTTTTGCACAATAATCATCTTCATATATTTAAATCATATTTAATTATATATTTTTCTATTCCATTTAATTTGAACGTTTCAAATTAATTTCTCAAGCTACTCTAAAACTTAACCATTTACGAGCTAGTAGGGAGACCTCGCAGACCTACAGATCATGGGCTCCAACGATTCGAGATTAATCGACTAAACTCATTAGTCCGATCTAACCCTCATTCGTTAACTAATGGGACACTCCACTATAGCCTATAGTTGAACTCCCCTCACCATAGATATATTATGTCCACTTAAAACCATAATCATTAAGTCGATCCTTCACAGGTTGTTCGTAATCACAACTAGGTCAAAATTACCATTTTACCCCTGTGAATACATCTTGTTCCTTAAGTTCCTACTAACCCTCTAATGAATAATTTTGATTCATAATCTCTATGAATCAAATCCTTTCTCTATCATGAGAAGGTGGGGCCCCGATTATTCAAGACCTGGAATCAGTACTTAAGAGAACAACCTACTTGCTAACCCTAAATAGGGTAGGAGTGAATTCCATCTTGCAAGGCTATGTCCCCAGCTATTCATCCGATCTTATCCCCAAAATGGGAAACTTATTGAGCAGTGCTATTGGATTACTCTCACTGTTTGCAGATCAAAGGATAATCTTGAACAAATAGGAGTTCATAGCTAGCTCAGGATTAAGATCGAGGTAACCTAGGTTGATGATAAATGAAATAGTCAGTTTTAATAGTAAACAATCGTTATAAAGAAAAATTACTATTTTCGTGGTCCAGTCTATATACAAACTCATTGCATAAGATGCCCTCACTCATATGTCTCAACATGAATGATTTGTGGATCACATCATTTGTAACACTTTACAACTTCTTGTAACAACTAAAGAATGGGCCGCATCCAATAGTGTTACTAGGATGAGATACCCAATTTCATCCATATACTTATTAGACCATTTAGGCTATATGCTATCAACTTGATCCTGTTTATGTCACTATATAAAGTTACAATACTCAGACTATAGCAAAGGATACGTTTATTGGATTTTCATAATAAGATGCAAAATCAACAAGTCATTATTATTGATAAATAGAATGTTTAACATGAACTGTGAGTTCTAGGACATTCCCAACACCTATCTACTATCCCTAAAAGGGGGTAAGAGTGAATTTTATCTTGCACCCTATAACACCTATCTACTATCCCTAAAAGGGGGTAAGAGTGAATTTTATCTTGCACCCTATGTCCCCAACTATCTACCTGGTCTTACCCCTGAAATAGAAGTTTATTGAGCCGGCACTGTTGAGCCAACCTTCACCTATGAAAATCTAAGGATAATCCTGAATAAATAGAAGCTCATAGTTAGCTCAAGATTAAGGTCAAGTTACCTAGGTCATTGCTTTGAAATAGTCTATCTTATACAGTAAATAACGTTATAAAGTAAGAGTGACTGATTTCGTGGTTCGATCTTGTACAAACCCATTACACAGGATGCCCCCACTCCTCATGTCATAACATGTACGAATTAGGATCACATCGTCTATAGCACTTTACAACTCTTTGTAACAACTAGAGAGTGGGCCACATTTAATAGCATTACCAGACTAAGGCACCCACCCTCATTCATATATTATAGATCATTTTGACTATTTACTCGAATTTGATCCACTTTTATGTCTCCACATATAGTTCAAGTACTCATGTAATATCATGGGTCTTTTAATTTATTGGATTTCTAAAACGAAATAAGCAATACATATAGTTAATAACAACTTATTGAATATTCAGAATAAGTTTTATTGTTTACAAACCATGAGTTTTAGGACATAAAATCCAACACATCAACGGATATACTTTCCTAATGCTGATATACGTTGAAGGGTCTGGCCAAGAGAGAGTGATATCGTCGAAGGGTCTGGGTGTCGGTCCGATTTTGGGTGAAATAAAAAGTTGGGTAAAATTTTGAGATTTCAGGAATTTCAGACAATAACTCCTGATGGTCAAAACCACCGTTGGGCATTATGTTCTCTCCCGACAAGTATAAAATATCATCGGGAGTAGTCGTTTAATTTGGTGGCCATTTCTTATTCCGAACACCTACCAATAGGGCGTCGGGAGATCCGTCCTATATGCCGATGGTGTTTCTACGACGTCGGCAATAGTCTTAAACTCCTGATGCTTGCATTAAAGGCATTGGTAGATATTGTTTCGCCCAACAATCTAACCACCAACGCTTCAATGTAACGTTGAAAGATACCTTTTATTCTTGTAGTGAATGGACATTAATAAGAGAATTATTTTTGGTAAATTGCAAAAAAAATCCACTAGTGTTTAAATACAACAATTGCACTCCTAAACTTTCAAGGAGGAGAAAAATAAATCTAAGAGTGAGAAATGAGAAAAATGGAACAAAGAGACCATATCAGCCACAAACTTTTAGTTATTTTTATTTTTATTTTTTTAAGAAATAGAGGACCTTAACATTATTTAGTAAAACAAAAATGAATATAGCTCAGCTGAGTCAAGGGTTTGATTCCCCTAACCTCACATATTGTTGAAAAAACAAAAGAGACCACATCGGTCACAAATTTTAGGCAATCTATTTTACAACTAGATAAACAATTAAATTAAAAGAAGAAGAAGATGAGCAACCAAATGACATGTATGAAGTGAACTTCCTAGAAGTGAGTCGTTAAGATATAATATCAATTAAGAAAGAAGATACAAAGTTTTACCTTTATAATAGTTTGAAGGGTTGTTTGATTTTTTGGAAATTTAAATCCTCTAACCAAGGGGCTACAAGGATTTAATTTTTACTCAAATTAAATTTAGGGTCCAATTTTTACGCTTGTAGGGTGGGTTTTTGAAATTTGGCTTTCTTACAAAATGCAAAAATAATATTGAATATTGTACATTTAAAACTAATTACAAACAAAATTGTACATTTTGTAAGGATTTTTAAAGAGAAAGATGGTAGTTTTGCAATAAAAAGCTAAAAGGTCAAAAGGTTCAATTCATGGTGGTTATCTATCTAGAAATTAATTTCCCACGAGTTTTTTTAACATAAAAGTGTTGTAGTGTTAGACGGGTTGTCCCATAAGATTAGTCGATGTGTGTATAAACTGACCCGAACACTTGCGGATATAAAAAAATAGTAATTTTGACAATATGCAATATATGGCAACAACTATACTTTTCTTTTCTTTTTCTTTTTCTTTTCCCTTTTGGTTTGAGAAAGAATCAAAGAAAAACAAAAGGGGATTTATTCTCATCAACAAGTTGTTGAAGCATTCCAAATTTGAGTTATTATTGGACATTCATATGCCTTTAGCTTGAAATGTTAACATAAACTAATTAACAAATTTAGATTAAGCAAGAACCATTTAAGCATGGTATAATAATAGTGAATCTGAAAAGTGACCTTTATTCATTGATTTTGTTGGTTTTGTATAGGAAGTTTGCAAAGTGCCCAATTACAATTGCAATTCTGTGTCAACAACTATGAGACAAATTTGACAAAATTTTGAAGTTTTGGTACTTGATTAAGCTAGGTATTAAAGGTGACGAGACGATATTTTTGGGCACCAATTGTAGAAGAAACTCTAGCATTTGGAGGCTTTATTGGAAGAAGACATTGATTATTGGAAAAATGATACAACCCGATTCTCCTGGCTAAAGGTTAAATCAGGGTTAAGATTGAGAAAAGTTATATCAGGAGTTATATACTTCAAGCCTTCATCTTTCTTTCATCCTTCTTTTCTTAAACTCTATTTTAGCATTTCAATTTAACTAATTATGTTATGTTCAGTCTTATTATTATTTTTTGGGTATTTTCCTTAGGTGACGATTTGAATATGGTTATTTAGGTGTGTCACCAATACTTGATATTTTGCAAATATGGCAAAAACTTCGGATCTTGATTTCAAATTATTTTTTATTTCAATAATGATAGAGAGAGAAATGGCAATCCACATTGTTTGGTGAGGCGACCAGTGATCAGATGCGTGACAAGATTAAGGGGATTGACAGATGTAAGTGGCAAGAAGGGCAGAGTGGTGGTCGACAACGTATAATTGTAGACAGTATGTTGGTGAAAGAGAGATGTTAGGAGGGGGAGGGGTCTATTGTGTGTGAAGAACAAGAAGTTGAGTGGTTTTTTTCTTTTTTTCTTTTTAATCTATCAATAGTATATCAATCAAGCGTATCAATAGTAAATTAGTCAAGTGCATAAATAATAAAAAAGAGTGCATCACTATCAAGTCTATCAACATTATATTAGTAAAGTGTATCATTACCAAGTATATCAGTCAAGTATATCAAGTCTATTAGCAGCATAAACAAATATATCAGTCAAGTATATCAAATTTATTAGTAGTATAACATAAATGCATGATTGAAAATTTTATCAAGAGTATATCAATCGAGTGCATCATCATTAAGTATATCAAGTATATAAGTCAAATGTATCAAATTTATCAAAGTATAAATGAGCGCATGATTGACAAGTATATCAAATATATCAGTCAAGTGCATCACTATCACATATATCATATATATCAATAAGTGTATATTAGTAGTGTATATCCATAGAGACTTTATTTTTATTATTATTTTTTTTAAGTCAATCCTTATCCTTGCATCTTTTATATAGGACTAAACAAGGTTATCATAGGACAACACTCCAAATTATCATGGGTGGACAAAATAATGCAAAATTTTCAAAAACAAATCAACAAACATAATAAGGACTCTTATCGCGATTTAATTCTCAATCTTTTACCTACAAATAGAGATGTCCAAAAAACTCATAGGATCGAAGCCTCGCAGGACCAACTTCGAATGGGAGGGGGAATATCTAAATACACGGAAAATGGGGAAGGGAGTGGAGAATATTTTTTCTATTCGTAATTCGGGGCAGGGGAGGGGAAATATATTCCTGACTTCGCCCCACCCCAACTTTTGTATATAAATTATAAATTTATCGTGTATATATATATATATTAATATTAATATTGTAGACTTTGTTAGGATAATTATGGAGGTTTTAATTATTTAAGTTTAAGACTTTATTACTTTAATTTAAGATAGAATGTTCTAATTGTTGAATTTTAATTTATAAAAATTATGAGAATTTATCATTTTAATTATAACTTTTTAAATTGAATGAGTATTATTGTTTTTATTACCAAAATTGATAATATTTTTTTAAATGAAAATTGTATTAGATATGTTTAAGAAAATGTTAAAAATATATATTTAATTGAAATTAAAAAAAAAATGATGGTAGGAAAATTTTTGGGAAGAGGAAATGGAAAGGGAGTAGGGAAGGCTTGCCTCACCCGGCCATGAATATCTCTAGGTACAATAAAAGAATACACGACAATCGAAACCACAAAACGCAACTCAAAATTCCTCACCATAGTGAAGTGTGACTCAATTATTCAAACCAATATTATTACATCAATGAACTATAAAGATCCTGAGCCAATGAAACCTAACTATAAAAATGTTAGCCCACCTCTCCCAATTCTTTAGAGGTTCAAGAAGAAGAACCAAGATGAAATTTTTTACAAAGTTTTTTTAGATATTTTTAACCAGCTTAACATCAATATCTCGTTAGTAGAAATCTCTTGAGGAAATTTTTAGCTATCTAACTTTTTATTAGACGAAATCTTAATGAAAAAACACATGTTAGAAGATTTCGAAACAATTTCATTGATTGAGAATTATGACATATTGTTAACAAGAAAAATGACACCTATGAAGCACAGATACTTCATGTGAGACAAAAAATACGTATCTGACACGACGTATCTATTTCTACGCATACTTTTTTTTTTTTAAAGAAAAAAGACAAGTAATTCATCTAATTTTTTCTATCTAAAACTAGGCAATCTATTTAAAAAGCTTACTACTCGAGTCCAAAATTAAAAGGAAAAAATAAATAAATAACCGACCAAACCCTAGACTAGAATTATCTAATCTCCATCTTTACATTTGAGTCCCCACAAAGTCCACCAAAATATAAACCATTTGGATATCTTCAACAACAATGAAGAAGTTCTTCGTTTATCTTCGTACTTCTCCCTCTAATCTTCTTCTTCTTCTTTGCGATATGAATAACTTTTCTATTGCATTTTATTAACTATAGTACTTCAACATCTTAGATGTTACTTTTTTTTGTATTGTATTTCAGTGTGTATTCTATTTTGTGCTATTGTTATTAACTTGTATGCTAAATTTATCTATATCCTAGATTTTTTTAAAGGCAAATAAAATGTATCGTCAACATATCAGTATCCTTGTTTTTTACAAATATATATATTAAAAAAATATAATAAAAAATGGCACATCCTTAGAGGTATCCGTATCTTAGTTTTTTTAGAAATTGATGAATCATCATATCCGTATCGTATAGTCGTATATGTGTCTGTGCTTCGTAGAATGACACCCAAACTACAAAACCTAGAAGATTTCACAATTCCTTACAAGGAAGAAATGTTGGATGTGCATTTTGTGATTTAGGCATAAACATCAACTTAATGCCCCATCGATCTTAAAACATTTGGGAATTGTTGGTGAATTTAGGAAGTGATGTTTTAATTAGTAGGTAGGTTTCTAACTAGATTATTATCAAATTTGTGATAGAAATCTAAAAAAATATTCATTCAGTGAGAGTTGGGCAAATCGTTAAGAAATCGTTAAGAAGATGGAAAAGAAAAAAAGAAAATTGTTTATTTTTTTAAAAAAATAGATTAAATTATAAAATTAGTCAGAATTTAGTTTTTTTTTGTTTGATAAAGCTTTTTTTAAGTAATCTTTGTGGTAAATCACAAGGATCCCTTAAAAAAGGACCAATAGTATTTTTTCCACCTATTTTTCAAAATCTTAGGACTAAATTTATTGTCAATTTTAAAATTACAATAAGCCCTAGCGAATTCTATTTCCCACGCTAGCGCTTAAACCCTCCCCTCCCGTCTAAAACCTTCTCAGCCGAGCTGTTGAGCGCCGCCGCCGCCGTCTTTCCCGAGTTTGCTTCTCCACCGCGCAGCTCTTCAGAGTTCTGATCTCAGGTATTCTCTCTGTTCGCAACTTTGTCCTACAAAGCTTGGTCTTGGAGCTCTCTCTTTCTAATTGTTGTTCTTATTCCGTTAGAAGCAAGTTTCTTACAGCCAGATTTGACCCTCATCTGTCTGATTTTGTTCCCATCTCCTTTAAAGTTACGGCCGAGCCCAACGACCAAATTGTGCACACTCTGAGTCGAAGATTGATAATGTCCGGTAAAGATAAGAGTTTGCATAATATGTCGGATTCGGAATCTGAACAAGAAGGTGTTGCCAAAGAAGGCATTGAATGGATTATGAACCTTCCAGACGTACCCATGAAGCTCCCACCACATTTGGAATTGCAGAGAACTCGAGTCGAATGCAAAGCCGATGCTCCCATTCATGTACTCTTCTTTTCCATTTCACATAATTTGGTTATTCGAACTTTAAGAATGCTTTTCAATTCATGTTAGAATAAATTTTGTATTGTTTTATTGCTCAAGCTAAGTAGAAGCTGGAGGAAATATCCTTTTTAGCATGTTTTCTGTAGTTGAATGTTAAATGTGAACCTATTAAATCACGTTTCATGCTTCTGGAGCGAATTTAATGGAATCTGTGTACTTTACTTGATTTTTATTCATTGTACGTGTACTCGCATTATTTTATGGTGTAACAGGCTTACTTTAATTTTCTTCTCATGGTCCTTGTTGTAAACGTGGACTTCTGTAGACAGATACCATACAGTATTCTGGAGCATTTGCTTCGATGGGTGTTGATAATAGTTTGCGTCTGGATTATTTTCGCAACAACTTTAAAATTGAAGTTATTGATCTCAAAGAGGATGACATTGAGTTTGACATGATTGGCATTGATCCAGCACTTGCTAATGCATTTCGAAGAATCCTGATAGCCGAGGTAGGTAATCAACCACAATGAATTAAAACCATAAATAATTGATTATTTTAGTGAGACTTTGCTGAGTTCTTGGCTTTTACTTCCTTATCACTACTTCTGGTGTTGTATTGTGTGTCATATATCACAACGCTTGAGATTTAGCACAAGCTACAAGCTCTTAGCTTTCTTTGTTTCATCTGAAGCTTGTGCTTTGTAGGAAAAAGACGTATTCTTTCTATGACAATGTATGAATGTTTGGAGTCTGTGGCTTATGAAATGGTTATAAAAATTACGTTAGTTGTTGTCTATTGTTCAAAATTTGTAAGTTTGTTCATGTATTCAAATCTAATAAAATGGGGATATTGGTGGTAATGGCTTGGGATGTTTAAGGTTTGTCTTGTCAGACATGGCCCAGGGTGCAAGCTCACACTTTGGTTAAGAAGAAAAAGAAATTTGTGTTGTAATACCCTATTGTTTCTTTTACCACTTTAGCTCAAAGAGACACTATTGACGTGACAAACATTAAGAATGAGACAATCCTGCTAACCTGAATGATGATGATAGATTTAACCAAGAAGGAATCAACTGATGGTAATTTAGACCCTTCTTCTTCAATCCCTTTCAGGTTTCAGCGTCCCTAGTATGATAGGGAGACATTAAAATTGGCTGATCTTTTCTCTCTTCTTCGAGACCAGCATGTCATCCCAAGGAGAAGGAATGTTAGTATTTGGTCCTTCGATCCTTATAGGGGTTTCTTTTGCCATTCTTTCTTCTTTTCCATATTTTGTCCTCCCCTTCTCCACCTCTTGTTGCCTCTTTTTTCTCTCTCTCCCAATGTTTTGTTTCCACAATGGTGCACTCTATAAGGGCTATGAGGAGGACCTGTTTCATTTGTTTTGGGATTGCCAGTTTACTCACCACATTTGGAGTTGTTGGTCGAGAACTTGAGAATGTTTGGTGTCTGTTTGGTTTGGAATAGAGATGGCACCCAGGTGGAGGAGGTGCTTTCACGCTCTCCATTCAAGGAGCAGGGTAAAGTTTTGTTGCATGTTTGCTTTTTCGTTGTTTTGTAGGGGCATTTGGTGAGATGAACAATAGAATTTTTACAGAGGTGGAGAGATATGTGAGAGGAAGTTTGGGGGCTAGGTTTAATGCTTCTTTGTGGGCGTTGGTCACGGTGCCTCTTTCTAGTTATGAGCCTAGTCTTGTTTTTTGGATTGGAGTCCTTTTCTGTAGCTAAGGTCAAACTCTCATTTTTGGTTGGGGCTTGTCCTTTTTGTGTGGCCTTTTTATATTCTTTCATTTCTCTCAATGAAAGTGCAGTTTCTTGCCAATAAATAAAAAATAAATAGAGGTTGGAAATTAAAAAAGGTGAAAATTCATAGAAATGAGACTTTTATTTATTTACTTATATATTTTTATAAAATAATAATTATCATAGCATAGAGTATTTTTAGTGTTTTAGAGCATTCCTTGTGGTTAGGGATAGTTAATACTTAATAATGAATTGCATATATGTTCTTTTGTTTGCATTTGCTCATATTTGATCTTTTCCTACGTTAACTATTGCATTATTTACATTGTTGCCATTATTGATTTCGGTTTGATCTGTATTTTTATGTAGGTTCCCACTATGGCTATTGAAAAAGTTCTTGTCGCCAACAATACATCAATAGTCCAAGATGAAGTGCTTGCCCATAGGTTAGGTCTCGTTCCAATTCATGTTGATCCAAGGCTTTTCGAGTACTCAGGTATTTCAGTGTATATATATAAAAATTTAATGTGCTTATGCATGTTGACGCTGAGAACTTCTAAATTCTTGTTGTCAGATACTTTATATTTGACTCTTATCCTTTAACTAATTTCAAGGATATTTAACTAATAGCTTCCGTTTATAATTAGATAAAGACACACCAAATGAGAAGAATACCATTGTTTTTAGACTGCATGCTTGCTGTGAACGTGGAAAACAGCGTCTTACAGGTATTTTTCTAGTTTCTTTTGGAGTTCATGCTCTGTGCATACTTTTCTTAATCATTAACTTATTTCAGAACAATTTTCTTTTCTCATTACTAATGATGAATGTATAATTGGTGATTCAGTGACATCAAAAGCATTGACGTGGTTGCCAAATGGTAGTGAATTTCCTTTGGTGTCAGACAAATCAGTTTCAAACTCAAAACCCAAAACCTATACTTCTTTTAGTTGCAGCCAAGACACACTGCCAGAATTTTCCAACAATCCAATTGGTCCAAAGGACAGTGATATTATACTTGCCAGACTTGGCCCGGGTCAGGTAACTGAACTCTAAATTTTATTTCTCATCTATTGAAAGATAGGGAAGCAGTGGTGTGCATGGGTAGATGACAGAAGCTGATGAGTTATGCTTAGAATAGCATGTTTTAAATTTGAAATTGTGATTTATGTGCTTGTAGTAAAAAAGTAGCACATTTACACCAAGTCATAGCAAGGAAAACAATATGATCAAAGAAGCTATCAAATGTGTTTTCCTTATCTTGAAAGAGGCGGCTGTAGAGCTCCCTCCGAGTTTTCCACAAAAAAGCCCAAATGGGATTCATCCAAAGGCTTCTTTTCCCCAAAGTGTAAGGGTGGTCATTGAGAGAATAGTTGAGAAGACGGTTGAAGTCTCTTGAAAAAAGCGCCAATTTGCTGCTGCAATAAGTTCTTTCGAGAATCTATTGGAAAACTGACAATTGATATATAAGTCATCTTGTGACTTATGGAAAGCTTTACAGATGATGCGGCAATGGGGGTAGGGACATGTATGAACATGATGCTGCATTCTATCATGGATATTGATGGCAATGACATTGTGGCAAAGCTCTCAAAGGAATAATTTGGCTTTCTTTTAAGTAATAATCAGTCCAAATCGCTTCATGTAGAGTGTGAATAGTTGCTGCCCAATTATTTTCTAGGTCTGCCAAGAAGGACTTTGTAGAAAAAGAGCTTTTTGTAGTCAACCTCTAAGCCCATTGGTCTCTTTAGTGTGTCAAGTGGGTATTATTCAGTGGGTTCATGATGCTGAGCCATTCCTTCAATTCCTCATTGGAGAGATTTCGCCTCAAAATCAAATAGGAATTTGATGTAACTAATTTATAACTGGAGTTGATATCACTTCCAAAATAAGGGTTTTTATTTTATTTTAATAGATTTTTTATGCTATAGTTGATAAAGTTGTCTCTTGGAGCAAATGCTCCCCTCTCTTCCATCGATATAGCTATTCTTCCCTCCTCTCGAATGAGAGGTTTTTTGTACATCTTCTGTTTGGGGGTTTCCCTCCATTTTGTAATTTCATGCCATCAATGAAATCGTTTCCTATCGTGAAAAAGATATCACTTTGAATGTGGTGCTTGTGCCTAATTATTTATGCTGCAAGTACCTTTGAATGTGGTGCTTATGCTATAAGGCTAATTGTTTCAGTTCATAATGGGATATTGTTGCTTCAAACATTTATAGGAAATTGAACTTGAAGCTCATGCTGTTAAAGGTATGGGTAAAACACACGCTAAGTGGTCCCCAGTGGCTACTGCTTGGTACAGGATGCTTCCTGAGGTGAGTAAATATGTTACTGTGTTACTCAAAGATGCATCAATATTTTGAACTAATGAAACTTGTGATATTAGGTTGTACTCCTGGAGGAGATAAAAGATGAGCTAGCTGAAGAATTAAAAAAGAAGTGTCCCGTTAATGTATTTGACATTGAAGACATAGCTGGTTAGTTTCCTTCTTACATTTGCTATTAATTATGTACGTACTTGGAACATTATGATGGTGATGATTCCTAGATGGGAAGGTTTCCTTGAGAGTAAAGTTCTTGTCATGGATATAACTAATTTTCCTACTTTGGGAGTCTTGTTTATATCCTTGATGGAGCTATAAGCTTTGTAACCTTTCAAATATCAAAGGTGTGTTACAATGTAAGAGAAAAAGAGGGGTTGTCTACCTTTGCCTTTAGGCTGTTCTTTGGTTCTTTTGAAGAATAAATGTCTCTGTTTCTTATTAAAATGTAATTGGAAAAAAGAGTTAAGTTTTTGTCCTCTCTAGGTATGTTATATCCCTTGCACTTCTGATGAATAAATGAATAATTATTTGTTGTTTCTGATACTCAAAAGATGGATTCCAAAGTTGTTACATGCTGTTGGTCTCTTTTTGCTGAATTCAACTTGCATTTCCTTTTATGGACAATTTTTATTTTGTAGGTAAGAAAAGGGCGACTGTAGCACGCCCACGAGCTTGCACATTGTGTAGAGAATGCATAAGAGGAGATGTCTGGGAGAAACGTGTCGCATTGCGTCGTGTGAAAGATCATTTCATTTGTAAGTAATGGCTGGTTCTACCTTTGTTAAGATGCTTTTAGTGCCTTGGGAACTAGAACTTCTATAAAAAAAGAACTCTTAGGGAGTGTTTGGGGCAAGAGTTATCATCAAAATATAATAACCACCTCTTGCTATAGTAAAAACAATTTTAAAACCTCCAATTAGTTACGGTCAACACTATTTTAAAATCCCCATTTGCTACAGTATTTATTATTTACTACAGTTTTTACTATTTTATATTCATCATTTTTTTATTATTTGCTACAGTGTTTACTATTTCCTTCTCAAACTAAAATAGTTTACACCTCAAACACATACTATTATAACCAAAACTAAAATAATCTACACCCCAAACACAAACTATTATAACCAAACTATAATAACCTAGGACTATAATAACTAACTCATTGCCCCAAACGTCCCCTTATAGATTACTTTCAAACATATTTAAGTCTTAGTAGGTAGTATTTTTGTCATGAAAAACTTCTTTTAGTTGTACCAAACATGCTCCCAAATAAACATGAACTTAGTTATCTTTTTTTTTTTCCCCAATTATTATTATCTAGGGATTTGAATCTCGAACCTTTAGGTCGAAGATTTAGTCTTGGTCTATGCTCAAGTTGAATCTTAGTTATCCCAGTCATCTTTGTTTCAAGAAACCCGTTTTTAATTGAGATAAGGTTTTTATATTTTCATTCATTTCCTCTGTGCAGTTAAGATTGAATCAACAGGAGCTTTACCTCCCGAGGTGCTATTCACTGAAGCTGTAAAGATTTTGGAAGATAAGTGTGAACGTTTAATTGCGGAGCTGTCTTGATTCTTCTTGTCCAAAAGACACGGACCTGTATATTATTTCATTATATTTTTAGAGGTCACCAATTTTTGTAAAATATATGAGTTGAATAGTTGAGTTTTTCTTTTTGAATTGACAGTGGAATAGGATCACCAATGGATTACCAAAGGTATCTTGGACTATTCATATGTGTTTATTTGATGATGGATCTAACATAATTGAAGTTGAATATAACTAACTTGAACTAATTTAGTACAGCTGTAGAAAGAGAAACTTGAGACCATTACAATCTGTCACTTAGAACATTTTTATTTTCTTTGGAGCTAATGTGTGAAATTATACTGATGAAATGAAAGCATTGTGTATCTCTAAAGACTCTTAAGGTACTCTACTATCTTCTTTGCTTCTTTTTAGCTTTGATTAATATCAAGCTTTCTTCTTCCTTGCCTTTTCTGATGCTAAATGAATAATACTTTTAGTTGATCGTATCCCTGAATATTTTGTTTTATTTTCATTTAGACCTTAAAAAAAAAAAAAGATAATGTTTTTTTCCAGGTTTTAAGATAATATCAAGATTTATTTTTCAAGTTCAACAAGATTTATTTTTCCAGGTATTCATTGATAACATTTACATTTTTTTATTACTAGGTAGTATATTTGGTTTAAATCATATTTTAGTCCCTCTTGGATTTTGAATCTTGTTCTATTTTGGTCTTTAAACTTAAAATATATTCATTTCAGTCCATAAACTTTTAAGAAGTGTTTATTTTTTGTCCCTACAATTAAAATTATGTTAAACTTTTCAACATAAATGTGAGGGAGTTTGTATTTTTTGGATGACTAGGCTCTAGATGTATTGAACAAGATGAAAGTGAAGTAAAATATCAATCAATATACACCAAAATATGAAATAGTCAAAATTTTAAACAAAAAAATGTCTTTTAAATTTTTTTACATTGTCACCTTATTCAAAATTGAAAATTTAGATTTTTTAATATAGCTAACTTTGGTAGTCTAGTCATCTAAAAATACAAATCACTTTGCCATTTTGTTAAAAAATTAACAAAATCTTAATATATTAGGGATTAAAATAAATATTTTTTAAAAGTTTAAGGATTAAAACGTTCATTTTTTAAATTTTAGGAACCAAAATAAAATAATACTCAAAATTTAAGGACTAAAACGAACCTTTTAAAAAATTTAGGGATAAATAAAATATTATTCAAAGTTGAGGACCAAAATCAAATTTAAACTATGATATTTTTATTGTAGTTTAGGTCTTTGTTTTTAGTTTTATATATTTTTAAATTTATGTTTGTTTCCTCTTAAATTTCTAATTATATTTTCATATTTTTAAAAAAATTATTGAAGTCTTCGCTAAAGTCTAAAAACAAATTTGGTTTATGGTAATTTACAAAGAGCAAATAGTTATCTATCGTGGAGTGCACTTTCACTAAGTTACCTAATGTCATGTTTAAGGGTCACTGACATGTGATTCTTCAATTTGTGCTGCTATCAAATTCGATTTTAGTCTTTAATTTCCTTCTCAAGTTGCCATTTTAGTGATATATATATGAGAGTAGTCAATAGCCCATTATTAGCTCGAACTCTCTTCACATTCAGAAATGAAAATGAAGAAACTAATAATATTCAAACGTTATATTACAAATTTAATTTATCAAAGTATTGATGTATTATTTATCAAATTGATTTTTATGTGTAATAGGGACTATAAACTTTCAATTTAATGTCTAGTAGATTTATGTTTTTTTTTTTTTTTAAAAAAAAAGCGTTGAATAGGTTAAGTACATATTTGACCTAAAATTGAAATTTTAGGTGCATATTGGATACGAAATTGAAAGTTTCGAGGACCTATTAGATATTCTTTTAAAGTTCAAGAACCAAATTCACAAGCTTGGAAGATTAAGAACTTATTAGACACATTCTAAAAATCATGGACCAAATATACACAAACTTAAAAGTTTATATTTGTAATTTAACATGGACGGAATACCCATTTGGGCATTACGAGTTCTAGATTTCAAATACCACATAAGATAACACATGGGGTTTCTCTCAAACCAATTGGCTATGAGGGTCATAATGAATGTATCTTATAAGGATCATGAATTCTTCTCATTTTTCCAATGTGAGATCTTCAATATGCTCTCTAAAGATGGTTCATCTCTGGATTCATCATTTTTAAGTTCAACAATATGTGGGGCGAGAAATTCAAACCTCTAACCTCTTAATCGAAAGTACACGCTTTATGCCAACATAAGTGGGCATGCTGAGAAATGAGAATCTCATACAACGAAAAGATAAAGAGACTTAACAATTATTATAAAATATATTAGTTATTCCACTCATTGTCAATTGGTTTGAGTTGAAACCTTGTGTTTATTTAATAGGAATTACTTCAAGAGTGTACATGATTCATACGACTCACACAATTCAAAGTTAAAATGATCAAGCTTCATTTCAAAATCATTTCAATTCTAAAAAATACTTAAGGTAGTTTTCAAAAATTGGCTTGGATTTTTAAAACATTCATAAAAATGTGGACAAAAATAGGAACTAGGTGAAAATAAGTATTTATAGGCACAATTTTCAAAGGGAAAAAACAAAACACTAAGACCTCATATGATAACTATTTTAGTTTTAAAAATTAAGCTTATTTTCTCTCAAAATCTTATCTGGTTTTCCTTTCTTAAGTAAAAGAGTTGAATTCTTAGCCAAATTCTAGAAAAAAAAAAAATAGTTTTCAAAACTTAGCTTGGTTTTTTAAGACATTGGGAGAAAAGTAGATAAAAAGACAAGAAATTTAGAGGTGAAAAAAGTATTCATAAGCTTAATTTTCAAAAAGTAAAAAATAGAAAACTAAATAATTACCTAACGGAGCCTAACCATTTGGCTTTTGTTTTTAGTTTTTGAAAATTAAGTTTATCAATATCTCTTTCACCTCTAAATTTATTGCTTTTTAGTTACTTTTTACCAATATCCTAAAAAACAGGTTAAGTCTTGAAGACTAAAAAAAGTAGTTTTTCAAAAACTTATTTTTGTTTTTAAATTTGGCTAATAATTCAAATCTTTTACATAAAAAATAAAGAGAAAATAAGTCAAATTTTTAAAAATTAAAAGCTAAATGATTATCAAATGGAGCTTATATTTGACATATGAGCGAAGAATCTAACAAGGGAGTGAGAACAATAGAGTATAAAAGCTTTCTTGGGTTGATAGCAACTAACCACAAAAGATAAAAGTTTCTTGCATTTCATTTCTTCTAATTATTCTTGAAAAGAAAATATAGAGTTGACAAGATGTAGTGATTTGGAATAATATATGTTGTTTACAAAATATGTTAATAGATTCTTGAAAATAACATTTCATATTTCTCTATCTCTAAATACCCTTTGACAAAAAATTGCAATGACTTTGGACTCTCTTGAGGAAGATGATATCATTATTGTTATTATTTTTAATGTCAATATGATATTAGATTCTTTACCAATATAATAAGGAAAAACAAAAAAAAAAAAAGAAAAAAAAGAAAAAAAAAAGAAATGAATTTTGGTGGTTTAATGGAAATCTTTCTCACATCAGAATCTTTAAAAAGTATCATATGAGTTGAGCCCTACCCTCACAGACAAACAATGAAGAACCCACTTGCATCCATGAGGAACATCACGAGCATCATTTTTTTTGCCCATAATATATATATATATATATATATATATTTTCTCAATGATTGTAACTTTATTTTAAAATTTTTGGAAAACTATCCCGAGTTTTAAAGAATAGTTGCATTTAATTACTGAATTTTCAAAACGTCGAGTTTTTTAGAATAAATGCATTAGGTCACTCAGTTTTCAAAATATACTTTTTTAGTCTCCAAATTTTAAGAATAATTTTAAAAATTCTTTGAGTAATTTAGAGAATTTGAGAACAAAATTACCATTTGAAAACTTAGAGATCAAATGTACATGTTCTTAAAAAACGAAAACTAAAAAGTTACACTTTGAAATTAAGGGACCAAACACATTCTTCAAAACTCGGAGATAAAAAGTTTTACTTTTTTTTTTTTTTAGTACAATAGAAGTAGGGAGATTCAGAGCACAAATCCTTTGGTCACTAAGATATCCGTACATCAGTTGAACTATGCTCGATTTGGTTAAAAATTTTAATTTCATCCTAAGAGTTAACATCAAAACACATTATTTTATTAACCTAGTTTGAAATACTTTATATTTGGAAAAAATATCTTTTTGGTCCTTATGTTTTAGGTATGATTTCTATTTAGTCCTTAAATTTTGATTTTTGTTTCAATTTAATCTTTAGGTTTCAAAATATTATAATTTTACCTTTGACATTTTGATTTTGTTTCAAACACTTGGTCCCTAGATTTTAAGATATATATTTTTAACATAGATTTTTCACTAAATACTCATTTTCGGTATTTAGTGTTAATATATGTTAATAAATTTAAAATAATTAAAATAATTACAATGAATTAAGTTCCACTATTTTTCATCACCTTTAAAATTGAATTTAAATTTTCACTTAATAATTATTTAACATTAATTAAGAAACATTGACGTCAATGATTGAAAGTGCGTATTTAATGAAAAAATGATGTTAAAAATGTAACATTTTGAAACCTAGAAGTCAAATTGAAACAAAGCTCAAATCTATGAGTAAATTGCAACATTTTGAAACTTGGAGACTAAATTGAAATCAAACTCAAAACTTAATAACTAAATGTGTAATATTGTGAAACATAGGGACTAAATAAAAACTAGGTCCAAAATCTAGGGACTAAAAAGGTATTTTCCCTTTATATTTTAATTGAATGAAATATATATGTCTATCCAATTAATCTAATCTAAAAGCCAAACTGAACATAGTTCAATTAGCATACAAGCGTGCTAGAAATCATTAAGTCTATAATTTGAATCCTCCTACCTCATTATAATAATAATAATAAAAAAAAAAGAAACAAAATAATACCTAAACATCTTAGGATTTATTGCTTTGAAAATCGAATACTCATTTAATACTATCCTAATATTTAACAACCTCATAAAAACATCATTTAAATTTATACGTTATCATTCTTAATGGAAAAAAAAAAAACTTTTAACCTAAAAAAATCTATAACTAATAAGTGAAGTTGAAACATATAATCAACCCAAGCATAAAGTAATCGATACGTATTCTTTTTAAGTCGGAAGTTCAAATTCACACTCTATATTTATCATAAAAAAATAAAATTAAAGGGATTGATAATATAGACAAATATATATATATATATATATATATATATGATTTAGTGATTTAGGCACAAGAAAAGAAGAGGTTTTCAATGGTTGAAAAAAGCTCATTGTGAGTGAAGGTGGATTCTTGGAGGCATTGAATTGGTTATACTTTAGATGGGTAGGGAGTATCAAAACTTCAGCATATATTCTACAATAAATAGTGAAGTGCTTGCCATTTACTTATAATTGAAAAGAGAATATTATTTAGAAATCTTATGTAATTTAATCATATCAAATCTAGGGACTCATGCACAATTTTTTTTTTCTTCCAAGGAGTGGGGAATCCAATTGAGGATGTAATTTTTTGTTTTTCCAATTTAAAGTTTGGGACCATGATTGAAAATAGGGATCGAGAATGTATTCTCTATTTCTGTTCTATGTCTATATCTCTAACTTTTTTCGTCTTTTTATTTTTTAGTTTTATATTATAACTTTTAGGTTCTTAAATTGAATAAACTGAAACTTTAGGGACCAAATACATCTATTTCTAAAAACTAATTAAAGAAAAGTATTTTTAGTATTTTTTTTCCAATAATCCAAAACTAATTTTCTCTCTATTTAACTTTAAAAATATATTATTAATATTTAATACTAAATTATTTTTTTAAAAAAAAGGAAAAAAGTAGTTGAAAATTTTCCTTCTTGAATCTATTCCCAAACTCACCTCCCACCCTCCAAATTAATAGAAATGATTGAAGGAGACAACACAGTATAACTAACAGTTTCGTATTTTGTTAGAGAGCTTGCAACTTTTTTAATTTATGCATCCAAAATAGTTATTAATTGGCAGTTGTATAGTTGTCAGATTGAGAAAATCTTTTTCCCTCAAAATCAAGGGTAAGACGGTTGACGCGTGAATCTTGCACATGTTCATCGTCGTTGCAAGTCTCTCATGGGCTTGACCTCTAACCCACTTCTCCTGGTTTGGTCTTATTTTTCGAGCTAACTTGCATGAAAGATCCTCGCACTAGTGTTGTACTGAGCCTACCATACTCTGATGCTTAAGTTAGCTGAATATACAAAAGTAAGGTTAGAGCCCTCCTTTAGAGATTACTTATTCTTCTTTTCGGAATCGTCAAATGAGACTATTTCTAGTGCCCTCCTTCTAGCTTGTGGTTATGTATAACTCAAGCGATGTTATGGTTGTTTATTACGCTTGAGCTTGTAAGCACCAGACCGAGCATAGCTTGGTTATTTATTGATTGGTATATATTTATCAGTTCGGCTGGTCGGCCCAAAACTTGAGGCTTTAACTTTTTCCTACTGAGATGTGTGTTTCCCTATGCTACCTTAAAGTTTCTCTTGGATTTGGACATCTTCGTGAGTTTTAGATCTTGTCTGCAACAACCTTCAACATTTGAGAAAGTTCTCTTAAGGGACATATAAAAAAGACATCTTTATCTTCACTCCTGCCCTATCAACATCTCTATTCAAATCCATAGCAACTGTTAATTAAATATTACTAATGCTACTCATGGAAGTAGATACTTTAATCTTAAGATCAGACAATTATTTGATGAAATTAATACAAATGTATTGAAGCAATTCCTAAGATTTTGCTCATATTATATAAAATATGAATTGAAGGGGACAAAATCTTAGAAGATGACAAGATGTAACATGCCATGTGATTGAATGAAGCATGGTATAGTCTTCTTGGCCTTATTGAAATATAATTTGTGTTGATTGCATACAAATTTGTTAGTCTTGTGGATGGGGAATTAGATTAAAGCATTCAAAATTCTTCCACATGGCTTTCAATAATGCCAATCTAATTCTAATAATCATCTATTCAATTCAAACTTTTATTTCATTTGGAACTTAGGGTTTCTTGGTTTTGGAATATTTTTTTATTTGAAATTATTTTAGGTTCCAATTATCAGGTCAATAATTTTTTATTTTTAAAAATTAAGCTTATAAATACTATTTTCACTTATAAGTTTTTTTTTTTTTTATTTCAAAATTTGTCACTAAAAAAAACATATTTTTATTTTTGAAATTTAGCTAGCCAATAATTCAAAAATTTCCTCGAGATAGATGTAATTCATTGTAAAAAAATTACAAAGCACAAGTAAAAAAGTTCTAAATATTTATTTTTTAAAATATTTTTAATATGAAATTTCAATTTTATGAATGATGAGAATGTTTTTCAAATATTTTTTTCTCCAAAGATTTTGAATTGTATCAAATAGATAGAGACAACAATAATTTGAGATTAATACGCAAACAAATCATAGAAGAGGTAAAAACAACGTAAAAGAAAACAAAAAAACATACAGAATAAAAACTCACACAAATTTTTTTTCCCTACAAAATCACTTCAAAATTAAACATGCTCTAACTTTTTAATGTGTAATTTTTAGTAGTTTACTTTCATGAGTACCCTATTTTTAAAAATAATTAAATCAATTTTTTTTAATTTGAAAATCATATACTTATAAAAGTTGCATTAGTTCTACATAAAAATTCTTTGTTTTAAATGACTCTTGGGAGTGCTAGAATATCAAGGCATGAATATACAACGTATTTATAGTTATATAGAATATTGTTATCTCATTATTATTATTTAAAAAAAAAGTGCTTAAATTTAATCATAAAAATATAAAAGCATATCCAATATGGATATGGAGATAGGAATATTAATGTCTTGAATTCCATTATATAGGTAAGGGTCATTATTTGTTGGATTCCCAATTGCATTACCAAATCAACATACGAGTAATTCGAGGAAAAAAAAACATTCCAAAAATTTTGTGAAAGAATAAAGGACATGCTTAGAAATAAAGTTAGCAAGATTCAAAATGTCGATGTCGACGAACACGTTGAAATCTCAACTTTACGAAAATGTATTGATAAAATATCGATCAAATGTCGATGTAAGTTTTAGAAAAATTATATAAATAAAATATTTCAGGCTATTTAAACAAGTTAACGTATTATTATTTATATTATATTTACGACATGATATTTCTTATTTTTATATTTCATGGATTATTTTATGATATAATGAAAATATCGATTTACCCTTCATGTCGATATCAACTCTACAGAAAAGTAGAAATATCGAAGAAAATACCGACATGTCGACGAAATTCAATAACATGAATTTGAGTTCAAAAAATATATATGTCTATATTTTGTTTTATATGTTACTAGAAACTAACTTAGATTCAATAAAAGGAACATTTTAAGCATAGGTTTGGTGTCAACTTGGATTTTGTGAGGATTGACGAGTTTGATGTCTATTTAGGCTCTTGAAATTTTAAAATGAATATTTTCATCATAAATTTAAAAAATGATTCTAAGAATGTCTCGACTTCATTCAATTGTTAGTTAACCTAATAGAATGTTGTCATGGAGTTGATGTTGAAATTAATTTATCGATATTGGTCAAACTAATCATCAATCCATTTCGAGATCAGAGGTTTGATTCTTTCATCCACATAATGTCAAATTTTTTTTTTTTATCAATGTTGAACTACGTGACCAATTTTTCTGCTCTTTCTCTCTCATTTCCCTTCTCTTTTATTCCTTCTATCAACATATTAATCTCTATGTCAACATTCGGTTAGACCAACTTAATGACCAAATTAAAAGAGATTAGAGACTTTTTATAATATTTTTTTTTAAAAAAAATTAAGGGATTAAAGTTTCTTTTTTGAAATCTAAAGACTAAAAAATTAGACTTAAATCTTCTGAATAAAAGTATATTTTGTTCCATTTTAAATCTAATTTTATTTTATTCTAAAAAATAATTCTATATAAAAAATCGATATGAGCATAAGTCAATAATTAAGAATAAAAGTTCTAATTTTTTAGCTATATTATTATATTATTTTTGTCAACAAGTGTATAGGTAAACTAAAATCGAGGTCAGAAATTCGATTCCTCCACTTTCATTTTGTCAAAAAATATATGTATTGCCCATATTTTTTAAGATCATTTTTATACGTTAGGTTTAGTAGAATATTACATGCCTTTTATATTATTATAAAAAACCACATCTATTCTAAAATTTAAATGGTCCGTGTCATGTTGACAAAAACATCAATGTCTTAATTTTATAAAAATATTAATTAAATATCAATATTGATGATTTTCTAACAAATTACAGAAGTAAAATGAATTCAAAAAATTATTTAAATTAACAAATAAACATCTTACACATTTTAAATTAATTAAAATGTTATTATTTATAATTTATATTCACATCAATAATATTTTGTTCCTTCTTTTATTTTCATATCAATCTTCTTACCAATAAGGACATGAACTTCCAAAAATATAAATAGAAATGGGACACTTCCATGTAAATTCAAAACCTTACTTAAAAAATAACCTTTATTTAAAACAAAAAAAATTAAAATATCATTTTAGACTCTATACTTTAACGTTTGTGTAATTTTAGTACATATACTTTCAATAAATCTTAAATTTAATCTTCAATGTTAGTTTATTGTTGATTTATTAAAAACTTTTTGTTATCTCGAAATATTTTTACTATAAATTTTAAAAATATATTTACAAATTATATTAAATTAAATAAAAATTATTTTTTATTTAACCAATTTCGAAAAAAAATCAACTTTCATAGATTAAATCTAAAATTTATTGAAAATATCCTAGACTAAAATTATACCAATTATAGGAAGGAAAATGTCAGTTTAACCAAACAAATTGATATTATTTTAATTACAACTTATTTATTTTTTGTCAGCAGCTTCCGTTTTCTAGCAATCAGCATTGATTGAGAGAGGATTTTGGTGTTTAATTTTAGATTTTGTAGAACAAACGCTTGTTGTTGTTGAAACTTGAAATTCCAATTTTTGAAGCTTAAAACCAAAAAACCCAAGTGAATTTCCCTCTCATTCTCACTCTCTTCATCATCATCTTCTTCTTCTTCTTCATCTTCAAATCAAACAATGTTGTTGCTCTCACTCTGATCCTCCTTCCACCTTTCATTCCCCCAGATTTGGTTGAACCAACTCTGAATCTCATCACTAATTATTACTTGGAACGAGGATCATATTTGAATTTGAAACAAACCCACTTTTCCTTTTCTTTCCATTGCCTGGTTTTGAGATTCCTTCTCTCTTTTTGCCCAAGTTTCTGCTAAAGAAAGGTGAAAGAAGAAATGGGTATTGCCAATCGAGAAGCCATGAAGCAGTTTCAACTGCTAATGGAGGAAGGTAATCCCATTTCCTTGTAGTTTCATCTTGTTCTGTTCTGTGATGGATATTTGTGACCTGACATTTTTCTCTCTCTAATTTTCTTTGTAACGCCCAACAGTCGATGGATCAATGAAGAACACATTTGAGGTTTGTTCTTTGATTTTGATCTTTACTGCTGGATCTGTTTTTTTTATTGGATAATGTGAATAAAACAAAATGTATTGCGACATTGGTCGGGCTTTTCGATCTAAAAGCTTTATAAACGCAAACTAGTATATAGAAGGTTAATTGCTCAATCGCAGCTTCAATTATTGAATCGTAAATTTCTCTTTGCCTTAGATCTGAATCTATTTTTTTGGCTGTTGGAGACAGTGGTTTCGTAACATTTTATAATCATGAATGACATTCATTCTTGGTAGGAAATAGGGCTGCCTTGCAATTGAAGCTAGAATAAATTTTTGTTGTCCAGAGAAATCGATTGATTTTTTTTTCTCCTTAACCAAGATCATGATTTGGTTGATATGGGATCAAGTCTTATGAATAGGTTTGAAGATCAAATTGTTGTTAATTTAACTGCCTGGACGAATGAAGATTTGTTGATTTCTGGGTGAAGTAGTTTAAAAGGGTTTAACAAGTTAATTTCTCCAGGCTTTGTAGGATGAATTGAACTGGTAGGCACTCAAGTTAGAATCTGGAAATTGTTGCAGGATTGTTTTGATGTTTGCATTGATAACAAAAATGAAGGGTTAAGAGATTTCTGGATGTAAAAGTAATGCAAGCTATTTTCTGGAAAAGAAGTTGAGCTTGTTGAAGATTGCCAATAATAATGAGAAAGAAACTTGTTCAGTTATAATATTTGATTCCAAAATGTAACTGGGATGATTACAAACTTCCTTACATTGGAAATGATTTGCATTTTGTTACTGTTATTGAATAAAATTGTACTTTAATTGCATAACTGACTGAATTGAATATCTTATTATCTCCAGAATATGCATCAAGGTCATCCAGCTGAAACTTTGGAACGGTTTCTGAAGGCCAGAGACTGGAATTTAGCTAAAGCCCATAAAATGGTTAGATAAGTCGGTTAGCTTAGTAGTTTCAATTTTCTGTTAAATTCTCTTAGCATTTTTTGTCTGTTTCACATTCACTCACTTTTGGTTTGTTTTGCTTCGGAATCTTCAGTTAATAGACTGTCTACATTGGAGGATACAAAATGAGATTGATAACATATTGGCGGTGAGTTTTTCCCCCCTTCTGTTATTATTGAATAAATGTGTCATTTTTTATAATTCCTTTGATTCCCCTAGTTATGTGTATTGTAATACATTTTTTATTTCCATCAGTAGAAGAAAATTGAAAAACATAAATGTAGAGACAACCATTACAAGATATGCCTTTATAACGTCAAATGCCAATGGTAAACTATCTTTTCCCCCCAGAGAATATGTAAAAAGCATTAAAAGGTCAAGTTTCTGGCAATTATCACTACAAATAGAAACAAAAAGAATCAGGAAGGTGGAGGAGAGATCAAACATCTTGTTTGTCTCTATTCAATGCCACAAAAGCAAGAAAATGGAAAAGCTAGCAATTGTTATAGTAGTCTCAAGTCTGTCTTTTTCATTCCTACATTTGCAACGCAAGAGTCTTAACTTCAGTTAATCTTTTGATAAATTTGATACCCTAGGCTTTTTTTACAACATTTATGTCTCTATGTAAATCATGGATTAATTGTAACATATAACTCAAGTTTTTTTTTTTTTTTTAATTTTTAAATTTTAATTTTTTATTATTAAGCATACTGACAATAGTAAACCAGAGGTGGTACAATATGTCTCATCACTATTCTATGTTGAAGTTTTCAGGTTACTTTTGGCTTTACATACGTTTACAAGTTTTAATTTATCTCCTATTCTTACAGAAACCGATCATTCCTCCTGAGTTATACAGAGCAGTGCGAGACTCTCAGCTAGTAGGATTGTCTGGATACTCAAAAGAGGTACATAAATTGAATCATGTTGTCTTTCAATATTTGATATTTAATACGTTTCCAGTTATCCAACTAGCAACATGAATTATATTTTGCTACCGAGAAGTAAATCAACTTTTCTTCCCTTGGGTAGGCTGCTACATTTTTCCTCCCTCATTAATTTATTCCTCTTTTCCACTGAACAATATTTTCCAGGGTCTTCCTGTCATAGCTGTTGGTGTTGGTCAAAGCACATTTGACAAGGCATCTGTAAGGATTTACTTCCCTCTGTGTACCATCTCTATCTTGATCTTTTCTTAAAGCTTAGAGAATGGAAATCCTAGTTTTGAACAAGACATGATCAAATAATATGCACAGATCAAATGCATGACATTGCAGCTATGAAACTTTCTGCAACTGTGTGCACATTAACTATATCTGTGATAGAATTCATTACATTGAGCAATGTGCATATACATTCACTACATTTGTCGTGATATCATGGATAATAAGGTTAATTGATGTCACATCACATCTGCTAGAAGCACAAGACTTCAATAACCATTTAATTCCATTAAAATTTCAAAGGATATTTACATGGGTTCTTTCGTTTTAGGTTCATTATTATGTGCAGTCCCACATCCAAATGAATGAATATAGGGATCGCGTTGTGTTGGTAAGTATGTAAGATTAAGACCGTTTAATCATTTTGCTGGCTAATAAATGTTGCTTAATATAACATGCTCTTTTTGCTGTAGCCTGCTGCGACAAAGAAGCATGGGCGACACATAAGCACCTGCCTCAAGGTTTTGGATATGACAGGGTTAAAGCTTTCAGCATTAAATCAAATAAAGGTACTTAGCTCTTTATACGTCACAACATTTCCTTACCTTCAGCCTTATTTTTGGAATCAAACGTTCACAAACATGACAAGCCTAATTTAGTCAAACTTCAGTTGACAGAATGCATTTTCTATTTTATCATTGATGTGAAGCTTACAATACAGTTGCTTGTTTACTCGTTGATCTTTTTTTCTCCGGCAGCATATGCTGTTGGTGCTTCCTTCTACGAAAACATTTGGTATTAGTAATATGCTAATTATGTTTTTTTTCCCCGGTTAATGCAGCTTCTGACTGTCATATCCACCATTGACGACTTAAACTATCCCGAGAAGACCGATACTTATTACATTGTAAATGTTCCATATGTATTTTCTGCTTGCTGGAAGGTGTGTGCCTATATTAATTCATGTAGAAGTATTCTCGATATACTTACTGTATCAGAAAGAAAAAGAAAATCCTGGGACGGTAAGCCATTCGAAGGGAATGTGAATATGATTTGTTGACCTTGCTGACAGGTCGTAAAACCTCTTTTGCAAGAAAGGACAAGGAAGAAAATCCAAGTGCTACAGAACTGTGGACGAGATGAACTACTAAAGGCAAGCTTCCTTTCTCTGTTGTTACTTTTCACCCAGTATGATTACCATTTCGACATGAAATTCTCTCTCTCTCATCCTTTTAGAGAAGAAAAAAGTCACCCCATATTAGTGGAATGGACATAAAACATCTCTTACTGAAAGTTACAGTTCCACTAAGCTGACATTGACATTTGGTACTATACTACAGCATCACCATATCTTTCTATCCTTAGAAAATCTGGAAAATCTCAATCTAAAACGAATCATCATTGTATTTCTCACTCCATGATACATGTTAATTCTACAATACTGAGATTCACTTATGATGGAACCGAATCATCAACTGTGGATAGGATAGCTGCTTTCTTGGTGGTTATACAGTGGATGTCGAACCCAGCCTGATATCCATATGGGTCCGTTCCATGTTGATTAGGTTCATCCTTGCCTCTTTAAATTTCAAAACTACATAAAGTTGCAGGGTTTAAGCTGGACAATACGGTTCAATTTTGTTTGGAACCGATACCTTGTTTTATAAAGATTACAAGAACTGTCAATCAAATATTGTTAGAAACTAAACCAATTGTCCAACCAAAACTGATGAAAACCAACTAAGAACTTTGATCAAATTGCATTGCACTAAATCAACTGAAAGTAATTAGAACCAGCCAGTTCATTTGGTTTTTGTCAGCTTTTCAAACTTCAATTCTGCACTTTAAAGTTATAATTCTAGTGGTGATTGATACGAAAGTTTCCATTACTATAAGAGTTACATACTTTTTTTGTTCACACCATAAATTTGTCTTTATAAATATTAGTGGACCTCACATTAGTATCAATAGACCCTACCCTATTTTTAAAAGCATGCTTACGTGGCACACAATAAATTGAGGGAGTATGGAAAATTTTTCATACTCCCATCGTACTAGAAATTTTTTTGAGATTGACTTAGAGCTCTTGTGAATCTAGATGTTTCTGATCAGATTTGACCTGTCGGTTGTTACCTGCTCTCATGCTTTACAACTCTTGACATCTTCAACTCCCCCCCTATAGTAGAAGTTGAAAATTTAAACAACTATGTGTTATCATTTAGTGCACTAATTTAATCCTTAACATCAATTTTCTTATTTTAAAGTTTGGAACTCAATTGCAGGTAATGGATTATGCATCACTACCACATTTTTGTCGAAAAGAAAAATCAGGATCATCTCGGCATGCTGAGAATGGAAATACAGAAAACTGTTTCTCCTTTGATAGTGCATTCCATCAACAACTCTACAATTACGTTCAGCAACAAGGTGCTGTTAGGGAGTCGATTGTACCAATCAAACAAGGATCATTCCATGTGGATTTCCCTGAACCAGATCCAAGAGATGTCGAAATCGCCAGAACGATAGAAACAGAGTTCCATAAGTTGGAAAATCACAATGCACTCAGTTATTCTATGAATGGCCTTCAAGTCAATGGAGAATGAATGTAGAATACCAATCATGTCTTGGAAACTACAAGCCTCTTGTTCTATTATTACATTTAGGATAAAGCTCCTGCTTCCAATTTCATATGTAATAGAAAGTTTATTTACACTATCTGCTGCATTGGTACACATCTCTAACCTATGCTTAAGGCTGGTCTTGTTCGAGATGACATAAAATGAAATGATTCAATGCTCTTATTTCGATTTCTCAAACTAAACTAAAAAAATCCATGAATTAAAGATCTAAGTGCACATGGTCCGAAAGGGGCAAAACTTTTCAACATTTCATCGTTTTCGAGAAGAGACATCTCATTTCATTTCATTGAAATTTAACATCAGCAGCTGATTAAAACATATAATAACACCTTCCATGTACAACGAACCAAGAGAATTATGGCTGAAACAAGACCCCCTGGCTTGTCAAACTAGGCACTTCATTTGCCGATTATGCATTTCCAGTTAAAGAGATAGGTTGATATGATTAGTAGTAACAAATGTTGATATGATTAGTAGTAACAAATGATCCATCCCTTTTCAGCTCAGTAATCCAATCATACCTTGATTAGCAAACAAATTTCCGTTAGCAGATAGAAAATCTCAATACAATATGCTTCGATCAATAATCTAACAAACCAGCCCATATACAAAATCACTCATCCATGTTGCTTACAAGGTCATTTTTGGTTACCTGAGCACAAATTTACAGGCAACAAAATGTACACACAATGATTATATGTTCCCCCACCTGAATACTAAAAGTAACATGAAAGTCAAGCAAAAGAAATATCACGTAGACTTCTCACCAGGCAGGTAGGAGGGCGATCCACCCTCGACTTGGTTCTTTTTCCTAACAAATAAGCCGCTGAGGTTCGGTAAAAGCACCTTCTTTGAGAAGGTTTTATCTTTCTCCAATTTTTTGGACTCAACTCTTTTCACTGTTGTGCTCTGCTTTTGAATCCTATTGTGGGTTGGAGATGATTCCAATGACACCTCTGTTTCAGCCAAAATTCTTGATGCAGCTTCTACCGCTTTTTTCTGCTCTCGCTCACGCCACCTCCGTAGCTCTCCTTCCACAGCTTTCTTAGCTGCTTCTGCCATATTGGCTTTCTTTGAAGCTTCCTCAGTTGCAGTCTTCATATCCTCAATTTCCTTCTGGGATGCTTCTAGCCTTTTTAGAACTTCATTTTCACTAGCCTTCACAGCTTCAACCTGAGCTAATGCAGCAGCTACTTTCATTTCTGCTAATGTGTCAGACTCCTCAACTTTCCGGCTTAATGACTCAAACTCTTCCCTGGAGATGGTGATGTTAGCGCCTGACTCTGAAGTCGAAGCTCGTGCAGCATTGGTTCTCTCAGACAGTACCTTAATCTGATCAAGGGCCCTACCTTCCGCTGCTTTTGATTCTTCAGCTTCATCCAGTGCAACTCTCAGCTGCTTCTCAGCATCTTCCAATGCTATTCTGGTGGCTTCTGCTTCCTTCCTCAAATCTTCTGCTTTATTATTCATTTCTTCTGCTCCCCGTCTAGCATTTTCAGTTTCTGACGACAGCTGGTTAAGAGTTGAGAGCATCTCTTCACAAGCACCTCTTGCTTTAGATTCTTCTGTGAGGTATGCTTCAAGTTCAGATTTGCTCTTCCGGAGCTTGACATGCAAATTCCCAGCAGTAGATTCTGCCTCTGCTTCTTTCTCCTTGAGTTCAGAATGCTCTTTCCTCACATTTTCCAGTTCCAACTTCAGAGCTTCAACCAGGTTATGGAGAGTTCTTTCCTCTTCAGCCACTTTTTGTAGGGACTCTTTTGCATCATCAAGCTCTGAGGTGACATTCTTCACTGAATCTAAATCCAACGCCTTTTTATCTTCCATTTGTTTCTGCAGTTTCCCAATTTCATTCATCGTCTCGCTCAACTGCAATTCAAGATTCCGGGTGAGATCAGGGTCAATTTCCTTCTGCAAAGAAAACAATTTTTTTGCCGAATCTTCAAGAGCCGCTTTATAAGACTGCCTCTGGATGTCTTTCTCCACAAATATTTTTTCTTGCTCTTTATGTGCTTGCAGGGATGCAAGCTTGAGCTTTTCAATGGACTCCCGTGCAGCCAAAATTTCCTCAGAAAGTTCATTTGCTTTCAGCTTGTGAGTTTTGACCGATTCCTCAGCCTCCGCCACCTGTTTCAATGCAGCTACTTTTGCTTCCAAAGATGCATCAGAATCTTGACGGATTTTCCTCAATTCTTGCTTTGCAGCATCTAGTTCTCCGATCACTACATTGTACTGATCTCGGGTAGTTTCCAAGTCTTGTTTCCAAGCACAATCATTTCCAGAATGATTGCTTCCATTTGTCTCCTCAAACTGCTTTGCTCGAGCCTTGGCAACTTCTGAGTCCTTGATGGCTGATTCTTTCGATTCCCTCAGCAATTGCAGCTTCTTGGTCAGGTCATCAACAGCTCTTTTAGTATTTTCAAGCTCAACAAGTGCTTCAGATTTGGTAGTTTCAGCATTCTTTAGCTGATCCTTTAATTTGCTCAGTTCTTTTTCTGCCAAGTGGAGTTGAGTCTCCTTTGCAAACACTTTCTGTAGACAACAAGAACCAAAAAAATTACCAACACAATACAAACTGTTTTACTTCACCCCTTTGTGGAAGAAAATAAAACCTCAAAAAAAAAAAGCTGCTAGATGAACTTCTTAAATGCACAAAAATAAGCACCTCTGCAGAATGAGGTTGTTTCGCCTTCCTCACAATCATTCGTTCTCCCGAAAAAGCACCTTCACCAAACAAGTTAACAGCGTCTTTAACAGACTGGAAAGGTGCACTAGTGTCAATCTCTCCTACTTCTACTTTGGCATTAGGTGAGTGAGTCGCAATTTGATGGTCCTTCGCACCCATTTTACTTTTCAGTTTCCAAGTATTATGCAAATTCTACCTGTTAGAACAAATCAACATCAGGTTCAAGGTGAACCTATATACGAACAACTTACAGCTACATAGACATGAGACATCCAATCCACTCGAATCCTCCAACATTCTCCAAACATAAACGTTATTTTCCATCTTCCTAAACTATATCATCTCTAGGAACATAGAGAGATGGCTGCATATGTTCAGAAGGCCATTATTATTCATTACAATGAAGCTGGAAAAACTTACCTGGATCTCAACATGCAATAACAATCACTAAAAGTTCAGAAGATCATGAAACTAAAAATTTTGCAGGGCAGTAACAAAGCTACATAACTCGTGTCAATGATCCACAACAATTTTTACAATTTTTCATGACAATATCAAGATCAAGAGTAACTATCAAGAGAAGTTCCCTATCAATATCAGAAACGGACCAATCAATCAGAGAAAATTCTTTAGTCAAACAAACCCCATAACAGCCCAACATTTTTAAACTACCAAAAAGCTTCCATGAAAGCCATTTCAAGCTCCATATGACTAAAAACTTCCAGCCAAACTCAAGAATTTGAGAGATACTTGATGAACAATCATGTCAACACAAAAAAACCAATAAGAACAGAGGATAAATCAAAAGAAGAGTCGGAAACAAACCTCAAAATTACTCAGCCAGAAACACAAAACACCAAAAAGCCAAGAAGATATGAAACCCTAGAAACGATCAAAACACCACGCGAAAGCGCCAAAAGAAGAGTCAGCTATTCATCACAAAATCAAACAACCAAATCGTCCACCATATTAACAAAGAAGCTCCATCAAACCCACAAACCCTTTTAACACAAACCCACAAAAAGATCGAACAAAAAAACACTGGGTCAAGAAAACAAGGGATTTCTTCGGTATTTCAAACCCAAAAAACCAGTACCCAACAATCGTATCACAAGAAAACGCAAAAGGGTATTCCCAAAACGATACAATACGTGAAACGCAGTATCGATTTGAGAAGAAAAAATGGCCAAAGGAACCGAGGGATTCTTTGTCGAAGGAGCTTCAATTGAAAATGGGTTGTTTTTGTTTCAGACAAATTTTGAATCAGAGAATAGTCAGACACGCATGAAGGTGGGGAAAGAAAAGAAGAAACGAAGAAGAGCCAATATCCTCTACAATGTCTTCCATGCTGGCGCGTGATCTTCGCTGTGATTTTTCCAAAAAGTTTCATCTTTTTCACCTAATAATGGACAATCATGACCCACATCATTGATCCAATTACCCCTTTCCAAGATTTACAGAAGAAAGGCTCAGAGATCATGGGGTGGACTTGCTTTCACACGATCACAGCTTCCATGGATTGTATGAAACTTGGAGCCTCACTTCACTTTATAGGTAGATGCAAGAAATATGTGAAATTTTTTGGTTTTATCTCAATCATTTTGTATTGAATAGTTTTTTCTTTTATGAAAGATTATTGTATATAGAAAAAAGGTGGGAGGCTCAAAGTATTTGTTTTTATATGTTAAGGGAAGATGATGGAGCCCTTCTCTTTGTAAATTATGGTTGTTTCTTTTGTCACACCAACATGGACATGGGACAAACCTATTGTTTCTTTATTACATGGGCCTATCATATTCTCTTCCCTTGCTTGGTCTAAATATGGGTTGGCATTATTTATGATGTTTTGTTTATATAATAATCTATAGTTTCTAATTAAATAATAAATAAATAAAGTAAGAAAGGGGAAAGTGTTATATTCCTATTTTGCCCTTTGATTTTACTACTTGTTCCTATCCTTTCCTCCCTAACTTTATAGTTGTAGTGTAATTTACAATCTTGCCTGGTATAAAGAAAGAATTAAGTTCCTTGTACTTTCGATCTTTCATGTGTTATATTAGTATTTTTTCGAGACCAAATATTCATCCTTCGATCATAAGGTAAAAGATCTTTAATATTTCATAGGTTAGATATTTCAAATAGTTTTTAATATTTTAGGGTTTTCTTAATTTGATTCCTAGTAACCTTATGTATATAATAATCTATAGTTATTTAATAAAAAAAGGAAAAATAAAAAAGAACGAAAAAAAAAGAGAAAGAAGTGTTTACTTTCCAATTTTGCCCTTGAATTTTATTACTTGTTTCTATTATTTTTCCTCCTCTAACTTATATAGTTGTAGTGTAACTTATAATCTTAGCTACAAAGAAGATTTTAAAGATTTTCCACAAATTTTATATATTATTGTATTTTTTTCTTGTTTTCTATAAATATAGAGTTAAGATCAAGTATTCATTCTTAGATCACACGGTGAGGATTTTTAATATTTCATAGATTAGATATTTTAAATAGTTGCTAATATTTTAGAGTATTATTAATTTGGTCTTTAGTCTATTGAAACTCTCAATAATCTTAATGTATTAAAAAATTATCAATTAAGTCATGTCGTAGTAAAATCAGTTAAAACTTGGTAGCATAAATGAATTTTTGACATATACGGATTCGTTAAATATGTCCAAATACACTTATCAAATAATATTTGAATAACACAATAACATTTTGTATGGACAAACTTGATCAATAAAATGGAAATTTAGAAGTAAAGAAGCAAATTCTCTCACACAATATGTATAAAAAGAATGAATTTTATAATGTCGTTTATTTGTAGGAAAACAAAATTGTTTTACATGCTCTTATAATATTTAGAACTTAAATCTGGCGAATATTAATTTTTTTTATGATCGCTAATCTTTTAAACATATAATTGACAATAAATACTATAGTAACTACGATAATTCTAAACTAAGTCTGGATCAAATTTAGATTGCTAGAAAATACTATAGCAACTACTATAATTCTAAACTAAGTCTGGATCAAATTTAGATTGCTAGATTAGTTGTACTAGAACTTTTTTCAAATACCATATTTAGAAGTTTGGATTGAAATCTATGTTGATTATTTGTACCAAAATTAAAATGCACTAACCAGAGTGTCCATCTTCTCTTATCTATCCAACTCATTAATGAACACCAGAACTACAAACTTGTCCATCCTTTTTAGCATAGAAAGGCAATTTGAGTAATCAATTTTTTAGAAAATCTACCTCATACAACATATTGGACTACACTTGTGTTTTATGCAATTGATTTGCTTTGTTGTGTAAAAGGTTATATAGAGAGAAAATTTTCTGCCCATTTTATCTTTTCGTTCTCACTGAGTAAATGTATATCTTAAGGGGAGGTTTGTGAAAAGGATAACGAACCTCCACATATCTTCACAGTGGTATGATCTTGTCCACTTTAAGTATTAACTCTTATGATTTTGCTTTTGGTTTTACTCACATTGATGGAGATAATTGTCGTTATTTATATATCCATGATCACTTTCTTTCCTAACCAATGTGAGATTTTATTCGCACTCCTAAAAGTTTGGTGTGCATGTTTAAAATATTAAGCTTAGGGTTTAGCTAGGGAGGGTTTAAGTAGTCTGGATCTAGCAAAACTATGTTTGAAGTGCAAATTTAACAAGTATGAGTTTAAGAAATTTGTGTTTATAGTGCAGATTTGAGAAGTTTAGGAATGGAGTGCTAATTTGTAAATTTTAGATTTGTCAAATATTTCACTATATTTTAATTTGTAGATTAGTTACCGTTTTCAATTTTCATTTATTTTTTTTTTAATTTGTGTATGACTATGTATAAATTAAATATCTCATACATTTTTTACAATGAATATGACTAATTTGTCAATAACTTAACTATAATGTTATAAACGATTTTGGCATATTGATTAAATTTATATATTAAATCACCATTGTTATGTCCATAACTTACCCTCTACAAAACATTCATATATATTGTAATCATTAACATGCTCCTAAAAATTTATTAGTACCTATATAACATAGATTTGACATACATACATCTTGACATACAAAAGAGTAACGAATGGTTTCACCGCTATCCATGATTGTCATGCTTAAATCACAAACGAGTGTGATGTTATAGGATTGTAAGCAAATATCGGCTGCCTCTCCCTCCAAAAGGCACATGCAATATTGATATCTCCAATTATCTAGTGTAGCTAGGAACAAATCGATCTTATAAACACCTCTGAACAAAGCCTCAATTAGCTTAACATGGTAATTAAGATTCAGATCAGACTGAAGGAACCATTGAAGGTCCTTGAATAGAAACGGGATCAAATCCAAAATCCAAAATTTACAGAGCATTCAATTTATAGAGAACAAATAGAAAACTTATACATTTAAGATGAGAAATACAGCATGCTCAAAGAAATTAAGAAAAGAATAGGGAAGATGAGACTTAACCTTGAAGAACGTTTTCTTCACGTATTCTCTTCTCCGTAAAATCACGCACTTGAAAATCTTAATTTTCCCAAATGGCCACTACCAAAATGGTTTCCTCTGTATTCTCTGAGATGAAAATCCAGGAATGTGTGGGCTCTAAATTTTTGGTGAGGGAAAGAATTAGAGGTTTTGAGAGAGGAATTGAGAGATTGGGGAAGGAGATTATCAATTTTACAGAACTATTATGTAACCCTACTAACTGAGGAAGAAGATGATCAAAACTCCCAACCCCCTATTCCCACTATCACGTTGTAGAGAGAAAAGAATGACTTTTTTTTTTTTAAAATAAAATTAATAAAAGCTTAAATATATATTTATATGATAACTACTTTATCATATAATATATATTAAACTATATGTTATATCAAATATAACATATAACCTATAGTTTAATATTGTATCCAATATAATGTAACCTATAGTGTAACTCTCTCAACCATGATATTTAATATAAATCACATTTGTATTAAATTTAAATATACGAATCCAATTCACATAATTAATATTTGAATAATATTCAAATATTTATTTCCTCCCAACTAAACTTTATATTATAATATATCAAATAGACTATAATAATTATATCATATATAATTAAATTAAAATAATTATATCACATATAATTAATTCCCTCAACTAATTGAACAATTCAAATTCATCCAAAATTGATTTTCATAAATACCTCGTTAAGCTACAGAGGGGACCTCTTAGACCTATAGCTTGAAGCTTCAACGGTACTTGAATGATTAATTTACTAAACATCCATTAGCTATCGAGCACTCCATTACAGACCAAAAGCTACACTATTCGCACAACAAATATATTACTGTCTCCATTGGATATAACCAATCAACAGTGCAATAACCTTTCACAAATTGCTTGTAAGTATAGCTAGGCCAAAATTACCGTTTTTCCCCCTGTAGTTACATCTAATTCCTTAAGTACCACTGATCCCTCTAATGAATAATAAATCATAGTTCAACTATGACTAGACTTCTCTCAGGCTAGGAGAGGGTGTGACGCCACATTGTTCAGGCCCCGGAATCAGCCCTTAAGGGAACAATTTATCTACTTCCCCCTACCTTGGGGAATGAGTGAATTCCGTCTTTATAGTTGTGTTCCTTGCTCCCCAATCAGACAAATCCTCAAAATGATAGACTTGTTGAGTCGATGATCTGGCCACTCTCACCCATACAAATCAAAGAACTACCTTCATAGGTAGTATCTCACAACTCACTTAGAATTTAGGTTATGTCATCTATGGTCATCCTCGTGTAAAGTAAGTCTCTATTATGAATGTCGTTATATAATGAGACTAGTCATTTTGTGGTCTGGTCTTATACAAACTCATTTGTATAGAATACCCCCACTCACATGTCTCCACATGAATGATTAGGATCATATCACTTGTAGCACTTTACAATAATTATAACATCTACAAAGCGGACCATACTCATAGTGTCACTAGGATAAGATATCCAGTCTTATCCATGTATTACAGATCATTTAGGTTATCACTTAAACATGATCCACCTATATGTCTCTACATATATGTTTAAGCTACAGAAGATAACCTTGGATGTTAGTTGTGGGTTTAATGCTACTAAATGTCAAATAAAACATCTCATACTTTATTAAATAAATAAAATATTTGTACAATACAATTACAAACTACAGAATCCTACGAGATTTAGGACACCAACCCCAACACAGGCATCTCTTGAAGTTTGTCCAAATGCTTATCGTCAAAGGGCCTCCACCTTTTTCTCATCCTTATGTTAGGAAGCAATTTTCCAAAGGTCAATGGTTTGCGTACTCACAAACTTCACCATATCAACAAAATATGTTGGACTTAATCACTTCCTTTTGCTCATTCTAGAGAATGATCCTACTCCATTGGTCCTATTCATAGGTGTCGTTGATGCTGAAGGAACGGTGAAGTTCCATTTGAAAGCGGGGACTGTTTTCAATTTTAGTTTTCACAGAACAAAATTTTACAAAACATAATTAAGCAAATTACAGAAACTTTACAGCATGCAAGAGAAGGAAAAAATAAATTAGGGTTTAGGAAAGACTTACTCTTGAAGAATGGAAACCTTCTTCACGAAATCCCCTCTTCAAAAATGATCACGAACAATCACAATTACGAATACCCAACGATGACACCACCAAGCGGAGTCCTCTGTATTTTCTTTTAGGTAGAGAATCCACAGAAGTTATGTGGGCTCTGAGATTTTGGAATAGAGAGAGAGATTGAGAGGAGAAGAGAGTTTTGTGGGAAAGTAAAGAGATCACCAAAAAACACCCCCCTATGTGCATCTGTAACAAGTCTTTTGTAAAGAAGATTATCCCTACAACTGCCCCACTCCTCACGATAAACCGAGAGAGAATTAAGGGGAGGGAAGTTATTTCCCTCCTTTTAATTTTAAAATTAAAATTGAATTTAAGTTATTTTTAATTTAAATAAATATTATATATATATATATATATATAAACTATAGATTATGTATTATATATGTTATAACATATAGTATATAATTAAGTTAAATCATATATAATATATAACCTATAGTTTTATATTGTATCAAATACAATATAATCTATATTTTTGTTTCTCTCATTAATGCATGGTATTTAATATAAATCTCATTTATACTAAATTTAATTATATGAATCCAATTCACATAATTAACATTTGAATCATATTCAAATATTTATTTCCTCTCAAATAAACTTTATATTATAATGTATCAATACATTATATTAATTATATCATATATAATTAAGTTAAATCAATTATATCACATATAATTAATTCCATCAATTAATTTGAACAATTCAAATTAATCCAAAATTAATTCTCAATGATCACTATTGAGCTACAAAGGGGAACTTATACTTGAATAATTAATTAAACTCCTTTAATTAAATTATTCAATAGTTTAATTAATTATTCAACATCCATTAACTGTCAGTCACTCCACTAAAGATCGATAGCTACACTCTTCGCACTACATATACATTTTTGTGTTAATTGAATATAACCAGTCAACGGTGCGATGACCCTTCACAAATTGCTCGTAAGTACAACTGAGCCAAAATTACTGTTTTGCCCTTGTAGTTACATATAACTCCTTAAGTACCACTAATCACTCTAATGAACAATAAATCATAGTTCAACTATGACTAGACTCCTCTCGGGCTAAGAGAGGGTGTGACAGTACATTGTTCAAGCCCCGGAATCAGCCCTTAAGGGAACAATTTAACTACTTTCCCTTACCTTGAGGAAGAAGTGAATTTCTTCTTGTGTAGCTATGTTCCCAGCTTTCCAATCAGACGAATCCCTGAAATGGTAGGCTTGTTGAGTTGGCGATCTGGCCACTCTCACCCATACAAATCAAAGGACCACCTTCATAGACTCACTTCACAACTCAGTCAGGATTCAGGTTATGTCACCTATGGTCATCCTAGTGAAATGTAAGTCTCTATTATTAACGACAATATATAATAAGACTATTCATTTCGTGGTCTGGTCTTATACAAACTCATTTGTATAGAACACCCCTGCTCACATGTTCTACATGAATGATTAGGATTAGATCATTTGTAGCACTTTACAATAATTGTAACATCTACAAAGCGGGTCGTATTTGTAGTGTCATCAAGATAAGGTACCCAACCTTATCCATCTTCTACAAACCATTTATGTTATCACTTAAACATGGTCTAGCCTGTATGTCCTTACATACATGTTTAAGCTATAGAAGATAATCTCGGATGTTAGTTTATTGGTTTTATGGGTTAATGCTACTAAATTTCAAATAAAACATCTCATATTTTATTAAATAAATAAAATGTTTATACATTACAATTACAAACTATAGGACCCACGAGATTTAGGGCATCAAACCCTAACAATATCCCACTTGTCCTAAAGCTATTGGAGTGTACAATATAAAAGTCACACTAATATTAAAGTACACACAAAACAATAAACTAGGGCATAAAACACACCCAGTACAAAATCTCCCATTTTCCCTAGACTAGATGTGGTCCCATAGACCCATACTTTGCAATTGACCCTTAAACACCTTAGCCATGAGGGCCTTTGTAAATGGATCAACAATGTTGTGCTTCGAAGCTATCTGCGTCACAATCACGTCTACTGGATGCACAATATCTTGGATGAGATGATACTTCCGCTCTATGTACTTCTTGCACTTATGACTCCTAGGCTCTCGGGAATTAGCCACAACATCACTATTATCATTGTTGGGTTTTATGCCCTAAAACTCCTAGATAGTGAATGTAATTAAATGACCATCATTAATAAATAGTTATTAATGTTTTTATCAATAAGTGTTATTGATATTTTATTTAATTTTGTCTTATTAACCCTAAAATCCAATAAACTAACATCCTAGGTTGTCTTATGAGTCTTGAACTGTATGTAAAAACATATAGGGATCCATGTTCAAGATACAACCTAAAGGGTCTATAGTATAGGGATAAGGTTGGGTACCTTATCTTGGTAACACTATGGATATGACTCACTTTATATTTGATACAAATGCAGTGATCCAATGCGTTTGTGTAGGAGACATGCGAGTGGGAGTATCATGTGCAATGAGTTTGCATAAGACTAGACCGCGAAATAATAACCACTAGATGTAACTCCGTTGACTAGTTAGGTTTCTATTTCAATAGGATGACCTAGGCAACTTAGTCTTGCTCCTAAGTATATTATGAACTTCTATTTACAAGGGATTGTCCTTTTATTTGTATGGGTGAGAGTGGCCAGTTCGCTGACTTAATATTCCTACCATTTTGGGAATAAGACCGAGTGGGTAGCTGGGAACATTATCACACAATATGGATTTCACTCCTTCCTGACTTCAGGGTAAGTAGATGAATGCTCCCTTAAGTGGTGTCTCCGGGACTTAAACAAAGGGTCCTACTCTCTCAGTGGCTCAAGAAGATTTCTGTTTAATGGTTGGACCATAAACTGGTTGTTTATTAGAGGAGCACTGGTACTTAAGGATGCAGAGGTAACCTAGGGGTAAAACGGTAATTTAACCCGAACACTCGTGAAGGTCTAACTTTCTATTATTGGTCTATATCCATGGACACAGAAACATATATGTAGTGAGAAGAGTGCAACTGTGGGTCTCTAGTGGAGTGTACCCACAGTTAACGAATATTGATTAATTTGGTTAATGAGTTTAACCAATTAATCTCACATCGTTGGAGCTTCTGATCTGCAGGTCCATTAAGTTCCTTTCCTAACTTATAAAGGGTATTGAGGTAATTTATCATTAAATTGAATTTGAAATGTTCAAATCTAGAATTGGAATTTTTTTAATGTATGTTAATACATTTTAATATAAAGTTTAATTTTAGACTTTATTATTAATTTTGGATATAATTCGAAATGAATAAATGAGCGAATGAAATATTTGAAAGGAGTTCAAATATTAATTTAATATGAATAAGATTCATACTAAAAACTATAGGTTAAAAATAATGTGCATTGGATGCGAATTAAAATTATAGGTTAAATGAGAGAAATGTTTTTTAATATGATTCAAATGGAAAATTAAATTAAATATGTGATATTTAATTGGATGATTAATTAATTGAAGAATTAATTAATGATTAAATCAAAACTATAGGTTAAATTTAATGTATATTAGATGCACATTAAAACTACAGGTTATGTGAGAGGAAATCATTTAAATATGGTTTAGATGATCATTTAATTAAATATGATTTAATTAATAAATTTAATTTAATTTAATTTAAATTAAACAAATTAACTTTCTACTTTAGGGAAGTTACGAGAAAACGTGGGATCAATTCCACGTTTTTCTCTCCCCCTCTCACCATCCCTTTGTTTTGTTTCGCAAAGGGAGGAGAAAGGCTTTCAAGCTCTCTGTGGTTTTTTCTTCTTCCTGAGAAAAGAAAGAAAAATTGTTATGTGTTATTCCCAAATCCCAAAAGTAAGAATCCTACAATTCTCCATAGCCTCAATTCCCTGCAAGAATAGAGAGGTTTCCAAGTGGTGGTGTCCAATCCAATTCAACAGAGAAATTTTACAGAATTATCAAAAGTCTTACAAGGTAGGGTTTATTCTCTTGTATAATTAGTCTTTTTGGAAATTGCATACTTAATCGATATCACCTTTCATTCCAATGTATAATTATTTTGATTTTAAATGCCAATTTGAAAAAACGAAATGGTTCTGTGTTTTGACTTCCGTTGTGCCTTAAGGTTTCCATTCATTTCAATCACAATAAAGAGTGATGGACTTAGACATGTCTGGATCCACTTCCAGATCAGTCAGAAATGTCTTGAGCCACAAAACTTCTTTAGCAGCTTCAGAAGCCGTTACGTACTCAACCTCCATAGTGGAGTCAGCAATGCACCCCTGCTTGGTGCTTCTTCAGACTGCTACCTTTCTACTAAGAGTAAACACTGATCCTGATATGTATTTCCTAGAATCCTTATCAGTTTGAAAATTAGAGTCCGTATATCCTGTAAGGATCAGATCCTTAGAACCATACAAGAGTTGTAGTCCCTCATTCTTTGTAGATACTTGAGGATGTTCTTAATGGCGGTCTAGTTATCAAATACTAGATTAGACTGATATCTACTAACTATCCCCGCTACATAATAGATGTTAGGTCTAGTACATAACATCGCATACATCAAGCTACCAACAGTTGATGCATAGGGGATCCGTCTCATTTCCTCAACCTCTTGAGGTGTCTTAGGACACTGTTTCTTAGACAATATAACTCTATGCCTGAAAGGGAGTAAACCTCTTTTGGAGATATGCATAAAAAACTTGACATGCATCTTGTCAATATATGATGCCTGAGATAGGGCTAGCATTTTACTTTTTCAATCTCTAAAGATTTGAATGCCCAAAACAAACTGTGCCTCTCCCATATATTTCATTTGGAATTGGGTTGCTAACCAATTCTTAATTTCAGTCAGCAGATCTACATCATTCCCAATGAGTAGGATATCGTCTACATACAATACTAGAAAAGCTACTGAACTATTGATGATTTTCTTATAAACACAAGGTTCATCAACATTATGATCAAAGCCATAAGATTGATCGCAGTATCAAATCTTATATTCCAAGATTGAGAAACTTACTTCAATCCATAAATAAACCGATTAAGCTTGCAAACCCTTTGCTCTTGACCTTGGATTATGAATCCCTCAGGCTACTTCATATAAATGGTCTTCTCAAGATTGCCATTCAGAAAAGCAGTACTGACGTCTATTTTCCAGATTTCGTAGTCATAATATAAGGCAATGGATAGGAGGATACAAATAAACTTTAACATGGCAACAGGTGAGAACGTCTCCTCATAGTCGACTCCTTCAACTTGGGTATAACCCTTTGCCACAAGTCTAGCCTTAAAGGTATGCACCTTCCCATCAGCAGCCCATTTTCTCTTGCAGATCCACTTACAACCTATAGGTTTTACCCCATCAGGTTGATCTTCAAGATCTCAAATAGAATTGAAGTACATAGATTCCATTTTGAGATTCATAGCTTTGATCCATTCATTTTTGTCAACATCCTCCATTACCTTCTTATAAGACAATAGATCCTCAACATCATCAGCTATGATAGCTAGGGTTTCTTTTAAACCCATATAATGAACAGGTGGGTTCACAACCCTACTACTACATCGAGGCTCCTTCAACATTTAAGGTGAATTTGACCTACTAGATGATCCAACTTCAACAACTCTTGTTGAGGTATTAGGTTCTTCAACAACTCTTGTTGAAGGTTCAATAGTTTTATTGGAAAGTTCACTCAACACAATCTTACTGCGAGGCTAATGCTCCCTTATGTGGTCCTCTTCTAAAAAGGTAGCGTTTGTCAATATAAACACTTTATTTTCTTTTGGATCATAGAAGTAACCACCTCTCATTCCTTTAGGGTAACCTACAAATAGGTACAATTTTGAATGAGATTCCAATTTCTTAGGATTTTCCTCAAGCACATAAGCTAGGAAGCCCAGATTTTGAAATGACATAAACTACCTTTACGACATTTCCATAATTTCAAAGGTATTCTAGTAACAATTTTGGATTAAACATAGTTCAAAATGTAAGTTGCAACCTGTACTGCATAACCCCAAAATGAGTCAGGTAAGGAAGCATAACTCATTATAGATCAACTATGTCCAACAAGGTTCGATTTCTCCTTTCTAATATACCATTTTGTCCAGGTGTACCAAGTGCTAAGAGTTGGGGTACTATTCCATGTTCTATCAAATAGTTTTGGAATATAAGATCCAAATACTCTCCACCTTGATCAGATCCAAATGTTTTAATTATTTTATTTAATGCATTTTTAATTTCAGCCTTAAACTCTTTGAACTTTTCAAAAGCTTCAGACTTATATTACGTTAAATAAACATACTCATATCTAGAATAATCATCAGTAAAAGTTATAAAATATTCAAACCTTCTTCTTGCCTTAACATTCATTGGACCATAGAGGCTTGAATGTACAAGTTCGAAGGGTTCTATGCCTCTATGATCTTTTCCAGTAAAAGATCTTTTAGTCATTTTGCCTTCAAGGCATGACTCACATATAGGTAAAAAATTTTTTTCTAACTCGCTTAGAAGTCCATTCTTGACCAATCTCTCAATCCTATTGAGATTTATGTGTCCTGACCTTAAGTGTCAAATATGGACATTTTTCGTTTGCCTGTATCCAATGATCGAGCCTTTTCATTTGCAAGATGTATGCTCGGGCCTTTTTGTTTGCCTGTATCCAACGCTCGGATGCCTTCCGAATGTTTCGAGGAGCATTTTGAGTAGGAACAGGAGAAAAATCCTCTATAAGGACAAATTTCAAGTCATCAATGATTAAAATTGTGTTAATTTTGTTTTTCTGTGTAGTGTAATTTTCGCTGGTAAGTTTAGCTACGAGTAAATATAGCATTGCGGAAGTCATTATGAAATTTGTTTAAACATACAATTTATTTATATTAGTATTCAAGCATTACCCATTTGGAAAAACCAATCAAATTTAGCAAAATAATTTAATACACCCTATGTGACATCTATTTTCAATGATATTTCAGTGAGGTAAGATAAAAGCCGTTGTAGGGTGATCAAGCACCCCTTCACTAAAATGAGACCATCTCAACCAATATACAAAACAACTCCTTGTTACTGTAAATATCAGTCACCATTGTTTAGTCTAGAAACTCTTAACTAACTTAACATTTTCTTGTAAGTGTAATCCCTCATTTTAGATTTTAGAGTTCCACCCCAATCAGCCAACTGTAGATAAAAAGAAATGATTGTGGTAAAAACTAAAGTAATCCTATCCATTTCTGAAGTTTGAGTAAAAAGTCATACAAATTCCATCCTTAAGGGGACACAAGCAAAGGTGTATCAAAGCCGAGTATGAAAATTTACTACAAACTAATGAGAAATACCGTGGGATGTGTTGACACACGTCCCACTCCCACTTACTATAAACACTCTCTACATTCACCTTGGTATTGACCTATACAAACACCACCCATAGGGGACACAAGCAAAGGTGCCTCGAGGTCGAGTATAGATTTCATGGTATGAACTTATAGGGAAAAATGTGAAAAAGGAAAAATGAAGTATCACATACCCATTTTCTTCCTATTGAGTGTTTTATCTAGGGTTATTTAACTTAGAAAAATACAGCTAATTATTTTACTAATTGATTGTTTAAATTTGCCCAAAAGTAACACTTACTTTGGATAGTTAAACAACTTTGATTAATGTCTATTAAACACTTTAATAAGCTTTAATCAATGATTGCATGCTTGTAGAAAATCTATCTAATTCACTTTTCTAGGTCAGTTCCCAAGTAGGGATGTTCCGTTTCCGTCAGCTTAAATACCCTAGCCTAGACAAAACTAGTCTTAGATAAAAGCCTTATAGATACATTTGCTACAAATTTAATCTTTTAATTAAACTAATTTAATCCTATTAAACTGATTAAAAGATTAAACTTATTTCTAATCTCACTAGAAATATGATCAAGTCTATGTGAATCATGTTTTAAAACTATTTTGAAAAATGATTTTAACTTAAGGTTTGCATGCAATTCTGGATTATTAGTCTTAATTTTTAATTTCACTTAATTATAACATTTATAAAATAAATCAAAAAAATTAAAACCAATCATTGCATGTGAAAGCATATTTAGGTAAATTATAATAAGGGACAATTGTAAATATAAACATTAGACCCAAAGTATTAGCATATATAACATAATGTAATAAAAATTACAAATATGGCCAAATTTAAATAGTCTATCAGTGATAAACCGAATTATTAGTAGGAGTCTATTAATGATAGACCATATCACTGGTAAGAGTCTATCAACGATAGAAGTCTATTGCTAATAGACTTGAGAGTCTATGAACAATAAAAGTCTATCGCTGATAGACTTGTCTATATTTGCAATTTTTTAAAATGATGTTATACACTTAGTTGTTATTCCTAAAGATACTACCAATTGAAATTACCTTTATAATAATTATAAAATAACCTAAAATAGTGTCATACTTCATGCAATTCCATTTCATTGCTTAACATACATAACACTTGTATAATAAAGTAATGAAATGATTAATAACATACATTGATCTATACATTCAAACTATATATTATAACATTTATAATATAAATGATGTATGACTATGTTATTAATGCATGCACACATATATTATAACACTTATATTATATGATGCATGAGTATGCTATAAAATTAAATCATGCAACTATATATTATAACATTTATAATATAAATGATGCATGAATAATGCATAACCTACAGTGGGATTTACTATATGGCATACATCATGATATATAATTATATACATCATATGCATAATTTAAACAAAAACTATATGATCGGAATTGGACTCCTAAACAATTAATTAAATTAATATGATACTTATATTAATTTAATTAATTAAAAACAACTAACTATTGCATAATTAATAGTTAACCGATTTGAAACAGGTGGACTGGGCCTTGAATCCCTTAAACCGAACCACTCAACACTCGAACCGCTCGAACCAAGCAAGCCAATGCGAACTAGATGCACCACGAATCGAACCACGCACGAATAAATTTTTTTTTGTCTTAGAGCGTTGCAACGTTGTGACTTAGCATTGCAACACTGTGACCTAGCATTGAAATATCATGACCTAGCATTACAACACTGTGACCTAGTGTTGCAATGCTACGGAAAGTTTTTCCATTCGCTTTTCACAGTGTTGCAATGCTAGGACATAACGTTGCAATACTACTTACAATAGCCACTTGTACAATTGTGAATTTCATCGATCTTTATCTAATTTGGGTCTCGTTTTATCAAGAAAAACACTTGAGTGATCACGAACGACACAACTTACAAATTATAGACTCTATAACAATTTATGCCAAAAAATAAATGGCCTTTACAAACTAAATTTGTAAAATGATGCAATAAATCTATGATCCAGTCCCAAAATTATCCAATTGGAAACCAAAATATATTCCATTCATCACATGAATCAATTTATAAGAATGCAACCCACCATAAAATTGTAAAAAAATTATGGAAATTAAAAAAAAAAAATCGGGATCAAATCCTGGCTCTAATACGATTTGAAGGAACGGTGAAGTTCCATTGCGGAAGCGGGTATCATTCCCAATTAAATTTTCACATAACAAAATTTTACAAAACATAATTATGAAAATTATAGAAACTTTACACTATGCAAGAGAAGAGAAAAATAAATTAGGGTTTAGGAAAGACTTACTCTTGAAGAACTGAAACCTTCTTCACGAAATCCCCTCTCTAAACCAATCACGAAAAATCACAATTAGAATATTCAAAGATGACACCACAAAGTGGAGCCCTCTGTATTCTTTTTTGGATAGAGAATCCTCAAGAGTTGTGTGAGCTCTGAGATTTTGGAATAGAGAGAGATTGAAAGGAGAAGAGAGTTTTGTGGGAAAGCTTAGAGAGAGATCACCAAAAAACAACACCCTAGTTGCATCTGTAACAAGTCCTCTATAAAGAAGATTATCCCCACAACTATCCCACTCCTCACCATAGATTAAGAGAGAATTAAGGGGATATAAATCCAATTCACTTAAATAACATTTGAATCATATTCAAATATTTATTTTCCCTCAAATAAACTTTATATTATAATGTATCAAATACATTATAATATAAAGTTGCACTCTTATAATACATTATAATATAAAGTTGCACTATTATACATTATAATACAAATAAACTTTATATTTTCCCTCAAATAAATTATATTAATTATATCATATATAATTAATTTTAATAAATTATATCACATATAATAAATTCCCTCAATTAATTTGAATAATTTAAATTAATCCAAAATTAATTCTCAATAATCCCCGTTGAGCTAAAGAGGGGACCTTATAAACCTGTAGATTGAATAATGGTCGCTCCACTAAAGATTGATAGCTGCACTCTTCGCACTACAGATATATTTCTATATCCATTGGATATAACTAATCAACGGTGCGATGACCCATCACAAATTGCTCGTAAGTACAGTTGGGTCAGAATTATCGTTTTGCCCCTATAGTTGCATCTAACTTTTTAAGTACCACTGATCCCTCTAATGAACAACAAGTCATAGTCCAATTATGACCAAACCCCTCTCGGCCAAGAAAGAGGGGGTGTGGCGCCATATTGTTCAAGCCTCAGAATCAGCCCTTAAGGGAGCAATTTAACTACTTATCCCGACATTAGGGAAGGAGTGAATTCCATCTTGTGTAGCTGTGTTTCCAACTCCCCAATTAGACAAATCCCTAAAATGGTAGGCTTATTGAGTCGATGATCTGGCCACTCTCATCCATACAAATCAAAGGACCAGCTTCATAGACAGAAACTCACAACTCACTCAAGATTTAGGTCATATCATCTATGGTTATTCTAGTGAAATGTAAGTCTCTATTATTAATGGTGTTATATTATGAGACTATTCATTTCGTGATTTGGTTTTATACAAACTCAATTATATAGAATACCACCACTCACATATCTCTATGTGAATGATCAGGATCAGATCATTTGTAGCACTTTACAACAGTTGTAATATCTACAAAGTGGGCCGTATTCATAGTGTCATTAGGATAAGGTACCAAACTATATCCATCTACTATAGACCATTTAGGTTATCACTTAAACATGATCTACCTATATGTCTTTACATACATGTTTAAGCTATAAAAGATAACCTCGGATGTTAGTTTATTGGTTTTATGGGTTAATGCTACTAAATATCTAATAAAACATCTCATATTTTATTAAATAAATAAAATACATTACAATTACAAACTATAAAATCCACGAGATTTAGGTCATCAACCCCAATAGATGTCTCATCCCCCAATATATTTTTGCTTATTATTGGATTTTGGATTTTGGATTTCAAACTCATCAAATTGGAATGTGCTTTGTCTTGTTCACATCAAATGTCATGTTCCTAGTGTTAGGGTTGATGCCCTAAATCTTTTGGTCTTGTAGTTTATAAAATTATATTTGTACAAACATATTATTTGTATTTGACATTTAGTTGCATCGACCCAAAACCAATAAAGTAAGATCCAAGATTATTGGATGTAACTTAAACTTGTATGTGGAGACATACAGGTGGATCATGTTTAAGTAATAACCTTGAAAGGTCTGTAGTAGATGGATAAGGCCGAGTACCTTATCCTGGTGATACTATGGATACGACCCACTTTGTAGTTGTTACAACTGTTGTAAAATGTTATAAATGATCTAATCCTGATCATTCATGTGGAGATATATGAGTGTGGGTATCCTATACAAAGAGTTTGTATAAGACCAAACCACGAAATGCATAGTCTTACTTTATAACACCGTTGTTAGAAAAGACTTACATTTCATTAGAATAACCATAGGTGACTTGATCTTAATCATGAGTGAGTTGTGAACTCTTGCCTATGAGAGCAGTCCTTTGATTTGCATCGGTGAGAGTGGCAAGATTCGTCAACTTGATATGCCTACAATTTTGAGGATTCGTCTAATTGGGGAGCTAGGAACACAACTACACAAGACGGAATTTACTAGAGTGACCAACAGTTAATGAAGGTTGATTAATTTAATTAAAGAATTAATTAATCAATTATCATTGGAACTTCAATTTATAGGTCCAAAAGATCGCCTTGTTAGCTCAATAAGAATTAATGAGAATTAAATTAATTTTGGATTAATTTGAATTGTTCAAATTAATTAAAGAAAATTAATTGTATAAGATACAACTAATGTAATATAGATGATACATTATAATATAAAGTTTTAGTGAGAGAAATAAATATTTAAATATAATTCAAATTTTAATTATATGAATATGATTCATATAAAAACTATAGGTTAAAATTAATATAAAGTTTTATGATTTCTTTTTATTGTTATGAATTTTTCGGTCCTATACTTTGATTCTTATGTTGATGTTGAGTTGAGTTGGGTTAAATTTTTTTCTTTTTTTGGTGTAACTTCCAAACCGGAAATGTATAACCTCAAATCAATTTTATACTTGTAAATGATTTATAGTGGTTTTCACATGTGTTTATAAATTTTTTTAGCTACTTTTTTTTAATCTTGCAAACATCTTAGAACTTCCAAACATCAAATGTCTAATGCCCCAAATCATATTAATACTATAGGTTAAATGAAAGAATAATAAACTGTTGGAGTTAATGTCCTAAACCGAGTGTATCTTGTAGTTTGTAAAGACAAATTATACATCTAATAGAATAAAAGGTATTTTATTAATGTTTAGACTGCTAATTCAATCAAATAAACTAAGATCCAAGGTTATGTCATGAAATTTAAACATGTATGTAGAGACATACAGGTGGATCATGTTTAAGTAATAACCTAAATGATCTGTAGTAGATGGATAAAACTGGGTACCTTATCCTTGTGACACTACGAATACGGCTTGCTTTGTAGATATTACAATTGTTGTAAAGTGCTACAAATGATCTGATCCTGATCGTTCATATGGACACATGCGAGCAGAGGTATTCTATACAAAGAATTTATATAAGACAAGCCCTCGAAATGAATAGTCTCTCTATATAACACAATTACTAGAAGAGAATTACATTCCACTTGGATGACCATAAGTGACGTGACCTTAATCCTAAGTGAGTTGTGAACTCTTGTCTATGAGGGCAATCCTTTGACTTGTACGACTCAACAAACCTACTATTTTAGGGATTTATCTGATTGGAGAGCTGGGAACACAACTACACAAAACGAAATTTACTCCTTCTTTAATGTCAAGGTAAGTAGATAATTTGCTTCCTTAAAAGCTGATTCTGCGACTTGAACAATGTGGCATCACATCATCTCTTGGTTTGAGAAGGTTTGATCATAGTTGGACTATGACTTATTGTTCATTAGAGGGACCAGTGATACTTAAGGAGTTAGATGTAATTATAGGGGCAAAACAGTAATTTTGGCCCAAATGTACTTATGAGCAATTTGTAAAAGGTCATCATGCTGTTGATTGGTTATATCCAATGGACACAGAAATATATCTATAGTACAAAGAGTGCAGCCGTCGGTCTTTGGTGGAGTGACTGATAGTTAATGGATGTTGAGCAATTTAAGTAAAGGAGTTTAATTAATTATTCAAATACCATTAGAGCTTCAATCTACAAGTCCATAAAGTTCCCTCTGCTCAACTGGGATTGTTGAGAATTAATTTTGGATTAATTTAATTGTTCAAATTAATTGAGAAAATTAATTATATATGATATAATTAATATAATATATTTGTTATATTATAATATAAAGTTTATTTTGAGAGGAATTAAATATTTGAATATGATTCAAATACTAATTATATGGAATTGATTCATTTAATTAAATTTAGTATAAATGTGATTTATATTAAGTACCATGATTGATTAAAAGAATTCAAACTCTAGGTTATATTGTATTTGATACAATATAAAATCTATAGGTTATGTGTTATATTTGATATAACATATAGTTTAATATATACTATATGATAAATTAATTATCATATATATAATAAATAATTTATAAAATAATTTATAAAATTTTAATTTTAATTAAGAAGGGAGTTGTAATTCTCTCCCCTTAATTCTCCCAATCACTCAGAAACATAACTCTCTTAGAGAAATTTTTCTCTCAAAACTATCTCTTTCTCCCAAAAACCAACAGAGCCCACACCTCTTGTTTGATTCTCTACACAAAGAGAATATAGAGGATTACCTTTTGGTGGTGGCCATCTTGGATTGTTGTTTTTGGTTCGAGGAGAATTGGAGAGTTTGTGATCAATTGGAAGGGATTTCGTTATGAATTTGGCTTCAAAGATATTTAATTTCTAACCCTTCTTCCTTCTCTAAAAAGCATGCTATAAAATTCCATTTATAATATATAATTTATGTTCTTTGTACTTTAATTATGTGACTTTGAAAATTAAGAACGATCTCCACTTCCGCAATGGACTTCACAGGTCCTTCAATTGGTATAGAACAAGGTTTTGGTTCCAAAATTTTCAATTTTTTTTTAAATTAAATTACTTCATTTTAATGGTGGGTTGCATTACTGTATTGATGAATAATGAATGGTTTGCGTTTATGGATTCTTTGGGATTGAGCTCTAGCATTTACTGCTTTAATTTACAAATTTGGTTTGTAAGGGCCCTTTGTTTTTGGTCATTAATTTTGTAATTGAGCCTGTAATTTAATTAGTCTGGGTTGTTGGTGGCTGTTTCAATGAAGATCTAGAAGAGATGGGGCCATTTCTAGAGCAAATATTTTTTGTAGTGGGAGATTTGGTCCGATCCAGGCGATTTTTGCAGTGTGTTTTTTTCCATTTTTTATGTTTTAATTAATTAAATTAATATAAAAGTTATATTAATTTAATTTATTTTTTGAAAGTCAAATGTTTTGGGCTTCTGTTAAACCCATGTAGCGTATAAGTGGGTTCATAATCCTCATACTACGTTGAGGCAATCTCAACTATTGAGATGGATGACTAGATGAACTGACATCAACAACCTTTGTTGATCTATCAGTCTGTTCAACAACTTTTGTTGAAGTCTCAGCAATCTCATTTCTCACTTAAAACAAGTTTACTTCGTGGTTTATGATCCCTCATGTGATTTTCTTCCAAGAAGGTAGCTTTTGTCGATACAAACACTTTATTCTCACTTGGATCACAAAAATATCCACCTCTCGTTACCTTGGGGTAACCTACAAATAGGCACACTTTTGAACGAGGTTCCAACTTTTTGAGGTTTGCCATTAGTACATGAGCTAGACATCCCCAAATTCTGAAGTGGCGTAAACTACCTTTACAACCTCTATGACCTCTCCATAACTAAAAAGGTGTTTCAGAAACACTCTTTGAGGGAACGTTGTTCAAATATAAACTACAGTCTCTATTGCATATCCCTAAAACGAGTCAAGAAGATGAGCATAACTCATTATAGATCGAACCATGTCCAACAGGGTTTTGTTTCTTCTTTCCGATACACCATTCTACTGAGGTGTACTTAGGGCTGAAAGTTGGGACGTGATTCCATGTTCTATCATATAGTTTTAGAATCTTAAGTCCATATACTCTCCACCACGATCAGATCGTAATGTTTTTATCTTTTTACCTAATAAGTTTTCAACTTCAGTCTTGTACTCCTTGAACTTTTCAAGAGCTTCAGACTTATGTTGCATCAGGTGTAGACACCCAAATCTAGAATAATCATCTATTAAAGAGATGAAATATCCATACCCACTCGTGCTCTTAAATTCATCGGACCATAGAGGTATGAATGTATAAGCTCCAATGTTTCTTTGGCTCTATAACCTTTTCCAGTAAAAGGTCGTTTGGTCATTTCGCCTTCAAGACATAACTCACATACTGGTAAGCACGTCTCCAAGATAAATAAATCATATTTATTTTATTTGGAGTTCTTCCTTTTCTGGAGAGTAGTGGGATCAGCTCCAGAACCCAAATCATAAACTCCAAGTTTCATTTTAGAGGACAATTCTCGTCGATGAACTTCATTAGAGTTGGCAACGATTGCTTTCTCTGTTAGTCTCTTGACATTTAATATGGACTGGAGATTATCTTGGGAACTGACATTACTAGTTTTATTGTCATCAATCCTGTTTTGCTTGAATAATGAGAACTTTCGTTTAAACAATTCTCGCATGGATTCCATTATCTCATGTGCAATGACCATGTTCTCAAACTTTTTGGCCAATGCATCAAGTATGCTTGCCAAAATGTGAACTCGGGCCTTCGAATTAGCCTTCATCCACATCTCATATGCATTATGAATATTTCGTGGTGCATCAGGGGTTAAGACTTGAGGACAATCCTCAATCGTGACAATTTCGAGGTCGTTTACTATGAAAAACGTTTTAACGGATTCTTTTCACGTCGTGTAATTAAAATCGACCAAACTAAAAAAGGCAACTAATGAAAAATCGCTATTTGACATATTTGCTAAAAAACAAACACATTGATCTAAATTAAATTTTAGCATAACTCTTTAAAAAAAAATCCAATCAGTTTTAACAAAATCTAAATGAACCTCGTTTAACATTTACTTTTGCAATGACACTTCAGTGATTTAGAACAAAAGCCACCAAAGGGTAGTCAGTTGTCCCTTCATTGAATTGAGACACTCTCAACCAATCATTACACCTAAATAACTCTTATTACTATAACGATCAGTCATAATTTATTCAGAAAAGAAATCATTAACTTGCTTAATAATTTTCCGTAAGTGTAACTCTTCATTTTAGATCCTAGAGTTCTGCCCCAATGAGCCAACCAAAGGGAAAAACCAATTGGGGCAAAAACTAAAGCGATCATCCATTTCTTGAGTTCGCTTTGATATTGACTAACTGCACAAACCATCTGAAGGGGGACGCTCTCAAGGTGTCTCGAGGCCATGCAAGAAGGTCTCACGGTGCAAACCAATAAAAGAGACCATAGGACATGTTGACACACATCCCTCTCCCACTTACTATAAATACTCTCTTCATTCAATTTGATATTGACTCATGCAAACACCATCCGAAGGGGAAAGCTCCCAGGATGCCTCAAGGCCAAGCATGAGTCTCACGATGTGAATATTAAGGGAGAAACATGAGTGGAAAAAGGACATATCATATACATCTTTTCCTCCCACTGAGTATTTTAACAACCTAGAGTTTAGTTTACTTAGGAAAAATACTGCTAATTATTTTTACTAAGTAATTGTTTAAGTTTGCCCAAAAGTAACACTTACTTTGGAAAGTTAAATTTTTTTTATTAATATTCGTTAAACACTTTAACAAATGTTAATAAAAAATTGCATGCTTGTAGCAAATCTATCAAATTCATCTTTCCAGGTAGGTTCTAAGGTAGGAGTGTTCCGTTTCCACCAGATTAAGTACTCCAACCTAGCCAAAACCCATCTTAGACAAAAGGTCCCTTATAGATATATTTGCTACAAATTTAATCTTTTATTGAAATCAATTTAATCCTGTTAAATCGATTAAAAAAAGATAAATCTAATTTCTAATCTTATTAGAAATTTATGAACTTAGGTCTATCTCAATCATATTTTAAAACTATTTTAAAAAATGATTTTACCTAAGTTGCATGCAACTCTTCGTTATTGATTTTAATTTCTAATTTCATTTATTTATAACTCTTATAAAGTAAATGAAACAAATTAAAACCTATATTGTATCGATTGACATACTTTATAAAATTATAACGCTTATAAGATTACCTAAACTAATGACATGCATCATGTAATGTTCATTTCATTACTACATATACATAACACTTATATATATCAAAGTAGTGAAATTAAATAACATACATCACATGCATACATTCAAACAATATAATATAAATGATGCATAACTATGTTATTTATGCATGCAAGGATATAGTATAATACTTATATTATATGATGCATGAGTATGCTATAAAATTAAATCATGCACATATATATATTATAACACTTATAATATAAATGATGCATGAAATTAAATGCATAACCTATGATGGATTTTCAAACTATATGACATACATTATGACATATAATTTTAAACATACATCACATATACATTTACACTAACAGTTGATGGACCAGGATAGGACCTCTAAAAAGAAGAAAATAAAAGGCTAACTATTACAAAATTTGTGTCAACCGGTTCGGAATAGGTGAACCAGGTCTTGAACCGCTCGAATTGAATCGCCCTTCAAAGAACCACCTTACAACTAATCGTGTAGGAAATGAACTATGCGACGAGCATCTATACGATGAGCATGAAAGCCTACGTGATCATGTACCAAGAAACCATGTGATGAGGATCTATGCGATTATGTATGAAAGACTGCGCAATCGCTTAGCTAACAACCATGCCATGAGCAACTAAAGACCACACAATCGTTCAGCAGGCAATTATGCAATCTTGTAGCAAATGCCACACGATCCTGTAGCAAACTCTACACGATTGTGAAGAATTAGCTATGCGATCGTTTAGCAAATACTATACGATCGTGTAGCAAAAGCTACCTGATCGCGTAGCAAGAGCTACCCAATCATTTAGCTGTAGCTACACGAACTGGAACCTTTGTTTCGTCTTCTCCATCGATGCTCTGTAACTCTTCTTTGAAGCATCCCGGGAATAGCATGAGTGACTCAAACTTTCAAATTACAGACTCGTTTATCAACAATAATGTCCAAAAATGCAGTGGGCTTTACAAACCAAATTTGTAAATAATGAAAGCCTTAAACAGAGAGTTCTATCCTGAAACATCCATCAATAATTACATCCACAAACATTCATTGCATGAAACAACATACAGATTATAAAACCCACCATTACTGTAAATCGATTCAATAAAACAAATGAAATTTGGAATAAGAAACCTACAATGTGGCTCTGATACCAATCAAAGGAAATTTACAGAAAAAATCCTCTAAGTGGAAGTAAAGATCATCCCAAATTTCATATTTATTGAATATAAAGTTATACAGTAGAATAACAACAAGATATGCATTTTCTACAATTACAACATGCTTTAAAACAAATATTTAAGGTTTTAGAAACCCTTACCTTTGAAGAACCCTTTCTTCAATAACTCCCTCATACAAGCCATGAACAAACTTCTTATCCACATGGATCTTCTTCTTCAAGAACGGACACCACCATTCGAGAACCCTCTGTATTCTCTTGGAATAAAGGATTTAAGCAAGACTTGTGAACTTTGCTTAAATCCTTGGAAGAGGGAAAGGAGATGGAGAGGAGGAGAGGGAAGTTTCTATAGAGAACTTTTCTCTTGGAGAGAACTCTTCTCTCTTAAGCCAATTAATAATTAGAATCCTCTGTAACCAACTTGAATCCCACGTATAATAATTGAAAGAATGAGGGGAGGGAGTTGTAACTCTTTCCCTTTAATTAATTTCAATAAAATTAATAATATATATATATATATATATATATAATAACTACTTTATTATATATACACACTATATATTATATAAAATATAACATATAGCCTATAGTTTTATATCCTATAGCTTTATATTGCATCAAACACAACATAAAATACAGATTTTATTTTCTCTCAACAATACATGACATTTAATATAAATCACATTTATATTAAATTCACTTATATGAATCTCATTCAAATAATTGATATTTTGATCATATCCAAATATTTAATTCCTCTCAATATAAATCATATTTATATTTAAATTTAATTACATGAATCTCATTCATATAATTAGTATTTGAATCATATTCAAATTCCTCTCATTTATAATGTATCAAATACATTTTAATTAATTAGATCATATATAATTAATTCCCTCAATTGATTTGAACACTTCAAATTAATTCAAAGATTAAATCCCCGTTGAGCTACAAAGGGGACCTTATGGACCTGTAGATTGAAGCTCCAATGGTACTTGGATAATTAATTAAACTCTTTAATTAAATTAACCAACATCCGTTAACTATCGGTCACTCAACTAAAGACCGATAGCTGTACTCTTCGCATTACAGATAAATTTTTGTGTCCACTGGATATAACCAATCAACAGTGTGATGACCCTTCATAAATTGCTCGTAAGTACAGTTAGGCCAAAATATCGTTTTGCCCTTGTAGTTACATCTAGCTCCTTAAGTACCACTGATTTCTCTAATGAACAATAAGTCATAGTCCCACTATGACCAAGTCCCTTTCAATCCAGAAGAGGATGTGGCCACTATGTTCAATACCCAATATCAGGCCTTAAGGGAGCAATTTATCTATTTGCCTCTGCATTAGAGGTGGAGTGAGTTCCCTCTTGTTTAGCTTTGTTCGTAGCTCCCCCTTAGACGAATCCCCAAAATGGTAGGCTTGTTGAGTTGGCAATCTAGTCACTCTCACCCATACAAATCAAAGGACTACCTTCATGAGTAGAAGTTCACAACTCATTCAAGATTCAGGTCATGTCACCTATAGTCATCCTAGTGAAATGTAAGTCTTTATTATTAACAACGTTATATAAAGAGACTAATCATTTCGTGGTCCAGTCTTATACAAACTCTTTATATAGGATACCTACGCTCACATGTCTCCACATGAATGATCAAGATCAGATCATTTGTAGCACTTTACAATACTTGTAACACCTACAACAAGCCATTTTATATATATACCCCTAGGAACATTCAAGCCATTAGGTCTTGAGTTTGCATCCCTAGGAACTCTAGAATCAGCTATAGACCCTTCCCGCACAGGGTGGACATAGATAAACTCTCCATCTTTAGAGCATACACCTAGCACGTTGGTTGCTATCTCACCTTTTCTTATCTTGTACCTTGGGCAATTTGTAACACCAACATTTACTTTAATGTAGGTGCCATCTAATGCCCCTAGACAGTTCTACAATGAAAAGTTGATAGATTTTGTCAATTTACTAATGTCTATAAAATAAATGACTTTAATGCTAACAATATAGGAAATGTTGAATAAGATTTTACTTGAAACTATTTCCAATGCTCATCAGAACATGTTAGGCCTGCTTCTTCTGTTATTGGCCTGCTCCTGCAACAGAGAAAATATTTTAGCCCAAATGATGAAAATAAAGAGGCCTTTTTTACCTTGACCCAATTCTTGAAGCCCTGATTCTTTGCCCCAAATTCTTGGTTGGTAGAGAACTAGGTTGAGAATTGACCACGATTTGCCAGCTGATGGCTAGCACGTGGATGATCCCACTGAAATTTGTCTGATGGAAAAAATGAAAACAATTTTGTTTCTGATGGGTTCAAAAATGAAATTTCTTTCTCTATCTATCTTTCAGATTCTCTCGAACTATCGTCTTTCTGTGTTCTTTCTTTCTTCTAACCTTAATGAGTTTTCTTTGATATTTGCGATTGTTTATGAGTAAACGATGGGAAAGCTTACAGTCGGGTAGACGAATGTAGAAGAAAGGATGTAGATGATCATGCAATCGTGTAGACCATTGCTCTGAAGAAAGGTTCACGATCGTGCGTCGAGTAGACGATGGCTTGAGGGAAGAAGGACGATCGCGCAGTCGTGTAGATGATTGCTTGTAAGAAGATGAACGTTCGCGCAATCGTGTAGACGATTGCTTTGAAGGAAAGGTAGACGATCGTTTTGTTCTACTAGACGATACGAAGAGTAAATGTAAAAGATAGACGATTCTTGTAGACGATGAGAAGAGAAGAAGAAAAATACACTGCGATGTATGTGGTTCGGCTGTGTAAGCCTACATCTACAGGAAGAAGAGAGTTTTATTATGAAGCTAAGTCACAGACCATCTTTTCTTTACAGATTGCTCAAGTTTTCTTGATGCTTTGTAATTGTTGTTATATCTAAAATTTGTAAATGATGAGTTTAAATACTATTTCTCATACAAATAGTTACAATAACTAACTGTAAAGATTAAAGAAATGTGAAACAGCTTCTTGATGTTGATGTATGAGCTTATATTCTTCAAATCTCCACCTTAAGCTCAACATGCAACTTCTTCTCCTTCATGATTTAACATGTCTTCACCCTTTTTCAGGAACCGAAAACCCAATTTGACCAAGACAGCTTGAAATCTTGAGTTTACTCATAGGTTTGGTAAGCATATCGGCTGCATTCTCGGTGGTATGAACTTTGAGCACCTCGATTTCTCTTTCTCTATTCTGTCACTAACAAAGTGATACTTGATGTCTATATGTTTGGTCCTTGAATGATACTGAGAGTTTTTTTAAAGATGAATGGCGCTTTGGTTATCACAGTAGATTTTAACTACTGTTTGATCAATACCAAAGTCCTTCATTAGTTCTTTTAACCACAGAGCTTCCTTTATTGCTTCTGAAAGTGCCATATACTCTGCTTCTGTAGTTGACAATGCTGTGATTGACTGTAAATTAGCTTTCCAACATAACAAGTTTGGACCAAATAAGAATAGATAACCTGTTAGAGATCTCCTTTTGTCTTGGTCACCTACAAAATCTGAATCAACATATCCATATAGTTCTAAATTTGATTCATTAGTACTTTAATATGTTAATTTTGACTGTTTAGACCAAATAAGATATCTTAAAATTCATTTTGTTGCTTTCGAATGTCTTTTTCCAATGTTAGACATGTATCTACTGACTAAACTAGTGTTGTATGATAAGTCTGGTCTAGTAGATATCATTAAGTACATTAGACTCCCTACTGCTTGATTGTATGGAATTGATTGCATTTGAGCCAGATGTTCTATGTCTGTCTCTTTTGGTGAGTTCTCAGAGGACAATTTAAAATGTGTAGCAATAGGAATAGTAACAGGTTTTGCATTTTCCATATTGAATCTATTTATAACCTTTTCACAGTAGCTTAGTTGACTTATGGTTAGGGTTGAGGTTGTTCTGTCTCTCTGAATTTCAATTCCAAGGATCTTTCTAGACTGACCCAAGTCTTTCATGTCAAATTCTCTCTTTAGGAGATTTTTGACATGAGTTAAATCCTCCTTAGACTTTCCAGCCAGTAGCATATCATCAACATAGAGTAATAGGTAGACTTTCTCTTTATAGGTAGTAGATTTGATATAAGTACAAATATCATAGGAACTCCTTTGAAAACCTATACTCTCTATGTAGTCATTAAACCTTCTGTACCAGCATCAAGGGGATTGTTTTAAACCATATATTGATTTGTTTAGGAGACAATATAGGTCTTCCTTGCCTTTTTCCTTAAATCCTTTAGGTTGAACCATATATATTACCTCATCTAGGTTTCTATGTAGGAAGGCAGTTTTAACATCTAGTTGATCTAGTTCTAAATTATATTGAGCAACTAGTGATAAAAAAAGCCTAATAGAGGTTTGTTTCACTACTAGTGAAAAGATTTCAATATAGTCTATTCCTTCTCTCTAAGTAAAGCCTTTAGCCACTAACCTTGCCTTATATCTAGGCCTTTCATCTTTAGTAGAACCTTCCTTTAGTTTATAAATCCATTTAGAAGCTATAGGTTCACAAGCTTTAGGAAGAAGAGCTAGGGTCCAGGTTTTATTGACAATGAGTGACTCCATCTCTTCACACATAGCTTGAATCCAAGACCTAGCATTAGTGTAGTTCAATGCCTCTTCAAAAGTAGTTGGTTCTTGGTCATTAGAAGCTATTGTGGCATTTAGAACTAAGCTCATATAGCTATTTTCAGTATACCTAGAAGGAGGAACTATCACTCTTCTCTGTCTATCCCTAGATAAAGAACATTGACTTAGGTCAGGGACAACTTCAGTATTCCCAGTGGTCTCATTTGAGACATCCTCTTCTTTTACTAAATCTATAGGAGGTTTTTTGTAACGACCCGATCCCCTAGGACTTAAGTAGGACGTTACTAAAACACATGCATGCATGACACTTAAAACGACACTCCTTTATGTTGAAATAAATGCTAAATAGATAAGGAAGTTCAAAAGTCCTTTATTAAATGTAAACGTTAAAAACAAGAATAGGGTACCCATAAATTATAAAGGTTAATAAATAGATATGAAAACAATTCTTACTAATAAGTTTCAAACATCAAAACTAACATTAAGAGAAACATGAAAAGAACTCTAAATCTCATGATGCGAAAGCGTAAAAACTAGTCCCAGTGGCTCGATCACGGATTCCGCTTGTCCATTGCTGGTGCATCTCTACCCTTGCTTGAAACAACAACATAAGAAAGAATGAGTATAAAATACTCAATAAGTAACCCTATTACTAGGGTCAGGTTGGGCATCTATGTTCTCTAGATACCCACATCTGGCACATATATACATGAAACAAGAAGGAGAATGAGTCCTATCCTACTGTAGTTAAGTATGCCCACTACCTTTGGTGAATCCCGAAGGAAACAATAATTGGTGAATCCCGAAGGAAACACAAACTGGTGAATCCCGAAGGAAACACAAAATCTAATGGCCATCTAACTAATCAGTAAGGATATTCACATAGTCTCAACATCAAAAGCATCACCGTACGAATCTAAGACATACATGTAATCCTCAATACCATGACTCTACCACATACACATATACCTCAATAGCATGGTTCTACAACATACATGTATACCTTAACATCATAGTTCTACAACATACATGTATATCTCAACATCATCAGATCAGATACCTCAACATCATCAGATCAGATACAATCATATGGAAACTCATACCATCTCATACTAGCATTCTATGTGCATATTTAACTAATTCAAATCTCGTGCTAGAACATACTTTGATTCATATCATACTATAAATTTATCATGCTAACATTTTTCCATAACATACATTTATCATGCTAGCATATAATTAAAGCCTGGCCCGTGGGCAGTTCCAGTAGTAAGATTACTTACCTTAATCAAAATTCCACAAATAAAATCAGACAACCAAACGATGATAGCGGTTTAAACTAACGGCCCTAACATACGAATACAACCATTAAATTTTAGTCCAACAATAATTGCGAAACCTCATATTCAAATCCAAAATACCCAAAAGTTTACCCAAAGAACTTGATCAATAACCACTTCTACGATTCGACTCCAAAATCTCCTTCTAACAGATTTTAAATCCCAATGGATGATGACTTGGAACCTTAAAGATACAAGGGTTAAGTAAAACTTAATTTAGTAATCAAAGCGTGCCCACAAACCAACAATAAGGACCATACTCTTACCAAAACTCTTGCCGAACAATCTCGAATCCGCTGGACAGCCGCTTCTGTAAATTCCCAAGCTCAAATCTAAAATCAAAATATTTCGACTAATTTAATCTTTATTCCAACTTAGTGGGCATCCAAAAGTCCTTCAAGAAACCCAACCACAAAATAGATCTTACCAAAATCTAAGAGTCTGACGAAGACCCACGCAACAGAAGACAGGCAGCGCAACGATGGACGGAGGAGTAGACCGGCTGGAGGCGGCGATGGCTCAAGCTGCTGGGAGACAGCGCGGCACGTGCGGTCAAGAGGCTAGAGCGGCGGCGACGTGGATGACTTAGACCAGCTGGGCGAGATCGGCATGGCACGCGACGGTTAAGAGGTTGGAGCGGCGGCGGCGCGGGCGACTTAGACCAACTAGGCGAACATGTGGTTGGCAGGGATCGTGCGACTGGGCTTGGCTCGTGCGGTCTATGGCCTTCAACAGCTGGTGGAGGCAGTTTGAACAGACGGTCTTCAATGGCTCAGACTGACAGCGACGAAACGCTCGTGGCTAGAGGCGGCGAGCTGAAGGGCGCGTGAACGGCAGGAAAAATTTGGGAGAAAGGGTTTTGGTGTGCGTGAGGGAGAAGACAAGGGTTCCTTTTTATTTTATAGAAAATAATAATTATTATTATTATAATTATAATAACTAAAAGGAAAATAATATAATTATATTTAAATCATTTCCTTATTTCACTTTATACTATTTAATTCCTTTCCTTTTCAAAAGAAAATTAATTCCAGCCATTAATTTTCAAATTGAATTTCAAAATTGAATAATTTTCACGCCAACACTTAAATTCCCGCACTTATACTTGAAGTCCAAAATTTCAAAAATGCCTTCCAACTAATGACAATTACTGAAATTCCAAATAATAAAGTTACTGAAATTACATTATTACTAAAAAAAAATGTGCGGGGTGTTACATTCTTCCCTCCTCAAAGAACTTTCGTCCTCGAAAGTTCATTCTTAAAAAAGCTCCGGGTACTGGGCCTTCATCTCATCCTCTTGCTCCCAAGTAGCTTCCTTGAACTGGTGATTCTTCTACAGGACTTTCACAAAAGCAATTTCTCGACGACGTAATGTTTTTACTTCTCTGGCGAGGATCTCTATAGGCTTCTACTCGTAGCTTAAGTTGTCATTCAACTGTAAGGGCTCGTAGTCAACTATATAGGATGGGTCTATGACATACTTCCTTAGCATCAAAACATGGAAGACATTATGAACTGAAGACAGTGCTGGGGGCAATGCCAGACGGTAAGCTACAGGGCCAACTCGTTCCAGGACCTCGAAAGGTCCAATGAAACTCGGACTCAACTTTCCCTTTCTGCCAAACCTCAGAATACCTTTTATGGGTGCCACTTTTAAGAACACTTTCACACCAGTCTCAAATTCCAGGTACTTACGTCTTACATTGGCATAGCTCTTCTATCTGCTCTGAGCTGTTTGCATACGAGCCCTGATCTTCTATATTGTCTTATTCCTGGTTTGCACCAATTCAGGTCCTAATAATTTCCTCTCTCCTACCTCATCCCAACACACAGGGGACCTGCAACTCTTCCTATATAGGGCCTCAAAGGGTGACATCCCAATAATGGACTGGTAGCTGTTATTATAAGCAAACTCCATTAAGTGCAAGTGAGCATCTCAGCTTCTTGAAAACTCTATGGCATAGCCATGTAACATGTCTTCCAGTATCTGATTCAATCTCTCTGTCTGCCCATCAATCTGAGGGTGGAAAGCTGTACTGAAGTCTAACCGGGTCCCCAAAGCTGCCTGAAGACTTTTCCAGAAGTTAGACGTGAAAAGAGGGTCTTTGTCCGACACGATGGACACGAGCGCTCCATGCAATCTTACCAACTTCTTCATGTATATCTGTGCCCACTTATTCACTGAAAATGTGGGATTTCCAAGTATGAAATGTGCTAACTTCGTTAGTCTATCTACAACGACCCATATCACAGTGAAACCTTTGATTGTTCGAGGCAACCCCACGATGAAGTCCATAGACACATACTCCCACTTCCATTCTGGTACACTCAATGGTTGTAACAAGCTTGCTGGCTTCTGCCTTAGGGCTTTCACCTGCTGGCACACCAAACACTTACTAACGAACTCTGCAACCTCTCTTTTCATATCATTCCACCAGTAGTAGTGTTTCAGGTCCTGATACATCTTGGTGCTGTCAGGGTGAATCGAAAATAAGGAACTATGAGCCTCTGACAACAACTCAACTTTAATATCACTAACCGTTGGCATGCATAGACGCCCTTGATAAAGGAGGCCACCTTCTGTTGAAACTGAGAATTCACTGTTCTGGCCTGACTCCACCCTACGAACTCTCTCTTCCAGATAAGGGTCGTCTTGCTGTGCATCAATAATCTTCTGCCTTAGACTCGGTCGCACCGACAATTGTGCTAACTGTGCCGTGACCTTTCCCACAACCACTGCAATCTCTACCCTTTCTAGTTCCCTGCACAAGTGATTTTGTCTGGTGCTGAGGGCTGTTGAATGGGCCACCTTTCTACTTAAAGCATCTGCCACAACGTTTTTTTTTCCCGGGTGGTACAAAATTTCACAATCATAATCCTTCACCAACTCCAACCATCTTCTTTGCCTCATGTTTAACTCTTTCTGAGTGAAAAAGTACTTCAAACTCTTGTGGTCGATGAAGATCTGTATCTTCTCTCCATATAAATAATTTCTCTAGATCTTGAGAGCAAAAACTACTGCTGCTAACTCCAAGTCATGCGTGGGATAATTCTGTTCATGCTTCTTTAGCTGACGAGAAGCGTAAGCAACTATTCTACCCTGCTGCATCAATACACATCCCAACCCCTTCTTGTACGCATCACTATAAATGACAAAACCACCTGATCCGTCCGGTACTGTAAGAATTAGGGCTGAAACCAGCCTCTTTTTGAGGTCATAGAAGCTGTTTTCACAAGCCTCATTCTAAACAAATGTTGCTCCCTTCCGGGTCAACTGAGTTAATGGGGCGGCTATGCGAGAGAAGTCCTTTACAAATCGTCTATAGTAGCCTGCTAACCCCAGGAAACTGCGTACCTCACTGACTGTGGTTGGACGAGCCCAATTCGTAACTGCCTCAACCTTTGCAGGATCTACAGAGACACCTTCCTTCGATACTACATGCCCTAGGAAGGACACCTGCTTCAACCAAAATTCACATTTAGAAAACTTAGCATATAGCTTATTGGCCCTCAACGTCTCTAACACTTTCAGCAAATGCACCTCATGCTCGGCCTCTGTCTTGGAATAAATCAAGATATCATCAATAAAAACAATCACGAAGGTGTCGAAGAATTCCTTGAACACTCTATTCATTAGATCCATGAACACTGCTGGTGCATTCGTTAGACTGAACGACATCACTATGAACTCATAATGTCCATAACTCAAACAAAAAATTATCTTAGGTATGTGACTGTCCTTTATTCTTAGCTGGTGGTATCCTGATCAGAGATCAATCTTAGAGAATATCGTAGCTCCCTGCAACTGGTCAAACAAATCATCGATCCTGGGAAGGCGATACTTGTTCTTGACGGTCACCTTGATCATCTCTCTGTAATCAATGCACAGACGTAACGGTCCATCCTTCTTTTTCACAAACAAAACAGGTGCACCCCATGGTGACATGCTAGGGAGTATGAAACCCCTGTCCAACAACTCCTGCAATTGGACCTTCAGTTCCTTCAACTCTGCTGGGGCCATTCTGTATGGGGCCTTCGAAATAGGGGTTGTGCCTGGCTTCAATTCAATGGCAAAATTTGTCTTCTGCTGCGGGGGCAGCCCGGAAAGATCTTCTGGAAAAAGTCTGGAAAATCCCTCACTACTGGCTCCAAAGTCAAGGTGAATTCATTCTCTCTAGTGTCCACCACACTGGCCATAAAGCCCCAGGCTCCTTGGTCGAATAGTCTACTGGCCTTCAATGCGGATATCACTTTGGATAGGACTACGGTCCCAACCCCTTTAAACTTAAAACTGGCTCCTGTAAAAGGGTTAAAGATGACCTCTTTATGGGAGCAATCTATGCTGGCATGATTAGCAGCTAACCAATCCATGCTCAATATAACATCAAAATCGTGTATATCTAAAATTATCAAGGTTACATCTAATGCGCGATTGGCTACCTCTACCTGACATGCTTTTATCCTTTCTGTAGCTAACATGATCTCTCCTGATGGAGTGGAAATGGACAATACAAAAGACAAAGGTTCTGAGTCTAACATGGCATGCCTCACAAATACAACAGATATAAATGAGTGCGAAGAGCCAGAGTCAAATAAAACGAGAGCATGGTGTCCCAAAATGGGAAGTGTACTGTCACCACAATGCTTGACTTCTCGACCTCATGCCAAGTGGTAGAAAATACCCTCCTCTATTGTTGCTAGCGGCTCAGGCCTCCTTAGAATGAACTTACGGGCTGGCCCATATGTTCAGGCGCATTCCTCCTCGAGCATCTATCTGACATATGCCCTTTCTGGCCACATCGGAAACAAATCCCAAAGCCGACTAAACAACGTCCCCAGTGTTGCTTACCACAAGTGGTACATATCAACCTATCTTCCCTGCCAGTCACAACCTGGGAACCCTGTTGTCCCCACTGACGTGGAGTATTCACTGTGTTCTGGCTCCTCTGCTGATGTTTAGGAGCCCTATGCTCAGCCTTCCTTTTCTGCCTTGCGATGGTCCCAATCCCGAGCGACTTTCTGTATTGCTCTCCCACCTAGAAGTCGACATCAATCCTCACTGTGGCCCATAGTACCGCAACATACATCTTGAGATCCAAGGCATGCACCATCCCTCGCAGTCTGCTCCTCAGGCCCTAGATAAATATCTCAGTCCTCGCTGCCTCGGTGGCTACTAGTTCGGGAGCAAAGCGAGACAACTTATCGAATTCTTGCTCATATTCCTCCACCGATATAACCCCCTACCTCAAGTTCAAGATTTCTGCCTGTTTATTGTATCGGGTGTTGGCCGAGAAGTACTTCTCATAAAAGTGTTCCTTGACCTGCTCCCAAGTTGCAAGTTCACCACCAGTATCAATCATCTTTTCTGCTGAACGCCACTAGATTTCCACGTTACCAGTCAGCATGAAAACTGCGCATTAAAGTTTGTGCTCTTCCGAGCACCTCATAAAACGAAATATTGTCTAAATAGATGACATCCACATCTCTGCATTGATGGGGTCCCTCAACGATCCATCAAAGGGGCAAAGGTCATACTTCCGGAAATCCCTCAGATGTTTAGCCTCAAGAGGTAGACCCTGCATGTCTCTGTCCTGCGGTCGGGTTTTTCGTTACGACTCGGGTGGCACCGATTCCTCCTGAGCCTGGGTCGGGGCAGGCTGTCCTGTCATCGTGCTACGGATCAGTTCCTACAACTTTCCCATTAGAGCGGATGCAACAACTTCACTAATTCTGGCTTCCATTGCCTTTTCATCAACTTGGGTCATATATAGAATTGGAGCTGCCGGAGCAGTCTGGCTACTCTCAGCTCTCTCTGCTTGTATTTCTTCTCTAACTGTCTTTCTTGTTCTAGGTTTAGGTGTCATGTCCTATCATAAATTTGTACGTTAACTAACTATTTTTGGGTCTTTCTTATACATTATGCATTTAAAACACTACGTCACTATTCTCATATATGCATTGAAACTTTCATTAGTAGAATGCACCTGGCGATGACGAGGGATCCGTTACTGGGCCACAAGGACTATCTAGACTTACGAAGTAAGTCAGTCTATAGAACCCAAAATATGGGCTTTGATACCAACATTAACGACCCGACCCCCTAGGACTTCAGTTAGGCCGTTACTAAAATACATGCATGCATGGCACTTAAAATGAAACTCCTTTATGTTGAAATAAATGCTAAATAGATAAGGAAGTTCAAAAGTCCTTTATTAAATGCAAACGTTAAAAACAAGAATAGGGTACCCATAAATCATAAAGGTTAATAAATAGATATGAAAAACAATTCTTACTAACAAGTTTCAAACGTCAAAACTAACATTAAGAGAAACATGAAAAGAACTCTAAATCTCATGATGCGAAAGCGTAAAAACTAGTCCCAGTGGCTTGATCACGAATTCCGCTTGTCCATCGCCGGTGCATCTTTAACCTTACCTGAAGCAATAACATGTGAAAGAATGAGTATAAAATACTCAGTAAGTAACCCCACTACTGGGGTCAGGCTGGGGATCTATGTCCTCTAGATACCCACCTCTGGCACATATACATATGAAACAAGAAGGAGACTGAGTCCTATCCTACTGTAGTTAAGTATGCCCACTATCTCTGATAAATCCCGAAGGAGACACAAACTGGTGAATCGTGAAGGAAACACAAACTGGTGAATCCTGAAGGAAACATAAACTGGTGAATCCCGAAGGAAACACAAACTGGTGAATCCCAAAGGAAACATAAGCTGGTGAATCCCACACAAAATTTAATGGGCATCTAACTAATCAGTAAGGTCATTCACACAGTCTTAACATCAAAATCATCACGGTACGAATCTAAGACATACATGTAATCTTCAATACCATGGCTCTACCACATACACATATACCTCCACAGCATGGTTCTACAACATACATGTATACCTTAACATCATAGTTCTACAACATACATGTATACCTCAACATCATCAGATCAGATACAATCATATGGAAACTCATACCATCTCATACTAGCATTCTATGTGCATATTTAACTAATTCAGATCTCGTGCCAGAACATACTTTGATTCATATCATACTATAAATTTATCATGCTAACATTTTTCCATAACATACATTTATCATGCTAGCATATAACTAAAGCCTGGCCCGTGGGTAGTTTCAGTAGTAAGATTGCTTACCTTAATTGAAATTACACAGATAAAATCAGACAACCAAACGATGACAGCGGTTTGAAGTAATGGCCCTAACATACGAATACAACCATTAGATTTCAGTCTAACAATAATTGCGAAACCTCATATTCAAATCCAAAATACCCAAAAGCTTACCCAAAGTACTTGATCAACAACCACTCCCAAGATTTCGACTCCAAAATCTCATTCTAACAGATTTTAAGTCCCAATAAACGACGACTTGGAACCTTAAAGATACAAGGGTTAAGTCAAACTTAATTCAGTAATCAAAGCGTGTCCACAAACCAACAACAAGGACCATACTCTTACTAAAACTCTTGTCGAACAATCTCGAATCTGCTGGACAGCCGCTTATTCCCAAGCTTAAATCTAAAATCAAAATTGTGCGACTAATTTAATCTTTATTCCAACTTAGTGGGAATTCAAAAATCCTTAAAGAAACCAACCACAAAATAGATCTTACCAAAATCTAAGAGTCTGACGAAGACCCACGCAACATAAGACAGGCATCGCGGCGATGGATGGAGGAGTAGATCGGCCAGAGGCAACGGTGGCTCAAGCTACTGGGAGATAGCATGGCACGCGACGGTCAAGAGGCTGGAGCGACGGCAGCGTGGGCGACTCAGACCAGCTGGGCAAGATCGGCGCGGCACACGATGGTCAAGAGGCTAGAGCAGCAGCGGCGCGGGCGACTTAGACCAACTGGGTGAACATGTGGTTGGTAGGGATCGCGCGACTGGGCTTGGCTCGTGCGATCTACGGTCTTCGACGGTAGTGGAGGTAGTTTGAACCGACGGTCTTCGATGGCTCGGACTGACAGCAGCGAAATGCTCGTGGCTAGATGCGGCAAGCTGAAAGGTGCGTGAACGACAGGAAAAATTTGAGGGAAAGGGTTTTGGTGTGCGTGAGGTAGAAGACAAGGGTTCCTTTTCATTTTATATAAAATAATAATAATAATAATTATTATTATTATAATTATAATTATAATAACTAAAAAAAAATAGTATAATTATATTTAAATCATTTCCTTATTCCACTTTATACTATTTAATTCCTTTCCTTTTCGAAAGAAAATTAATTCCTGCCATTAATTTTCAAATTGAATTTCAAAATTGAATAATTTTCACGCCAACACTTAAGTTTTCGCACTTATACTTGATGTCCAAAATTCAAAAAATGCCCTCCAACTAATGACAATTACTGAAATTCCAATTAATAAAGTTACTGAAATTATATTATTACTAAAAAAAAAGTGCGAGGTATTATAGTTTTGGTTAGTGGAAGAAGCTTTAGGTGACTCCACCTCAATCCTAGTGGTGTTAGGGCTGTTAGGGACTTCATAGGATATCCTTTCCTTTTGCATAAACATTTCTTTTTCTCTAAAGGTGATATCTCTACTTATAATAAACTTTTTTTCAGTAGGCTTCCACATTTTAAAACCTTATACTCCCTCAGAAAAGCCTACAAACATACACGTTATTGCCTAGATTTTAATTTCTCCTGATTTTGATATATGTAACCAACACATCCGAATACCCTTAGGTTATCTAGGTTAGGTAGATGTGAGGTCCATTTTTCTTCAGGAGTCAAAAAATTTAAAGAGGAATGTGGACACCTATTTAAGGTGTACACTGTGTAGTTTGCAGCCTCTGCCTAGTAGTTTTCATTTAGAATTGCATCAGATAAGAGACATCTAACTCTTTCCATGACTGTCCTATTGAGTCTTTCAGCAACTCCATTTTATTGAAGAGTGTATCTAACTGTCCTATGCTTAGTAATTCATGTTTCTTTATAGAATTTGTTGAACTCTTCACTACAAAATTCCAGCCCATTATCAGTTCTTAAGTATTTAATTTCTTTAGAAGTTTGTTTCTCTATCATGAGTTTCCATTCCTTAAACCTATCAAACACTTGGTCTTTAGTTTTAAGGAAGTAGACCCAACTTTTCCTAGAGAAATCATCAATAAAAGAAAGTAAATACCTAGAGCCACTTAGGCTAGGTGTAGAGGCTGAACCCAATAGATCAGAGTGTATGTAATCTAGAATAGCTTTTGTGATATGTTGTGCTTTAGTGAAACTATACCTTGTGGCTTTCTCTAAAACACAATGCTCACAAAAGGTTAGTTCTTTTGAAAGACTTTTAGGGAGAATACCTTGATTAGACAGGACTTCTAGGCCTTTGGCACTTATGTGAGATAATCTTTTGTGCCATAAATCAGCCTCGGTAAGCTCATTTGTGGTGGTTACATAAGCTCCAGTCATCATCTCTACCCCTTTGACCATAAACAAGTCATTTACCTTTTCCCCAACTAAGATTACTTTAGAGTCCTTTAGCACCTCAAGAGTTCCTCTTTTACCCCTGTATTCACACCCTATAGCATCTAACATGCCTGAGGATATTAGATTTCTCTTAAGTAGAGGAATATATCTCACATTCCTAAAAAGTTTGATAGTTTCATCTTTGAGTTTCATGGAAACAGAGCCAATGCCTTCAATTTTACAGGCTTGGTTGTTACCCATATAAACCATTTCTCCTATTTTCTTAAAGGGGTTAAACCAGGGTTTCATTGATGTCATATGATAGGTGCATCCGGAGTCTAAAACCTAATCATGTTTACCTAGAGGGTTTATATGATTAGATTTGTCTAGAGTTGAGGTTAAGGCATCTGAGTAAATGAATGAACCCTCTATAATAGATGCCTCGGGTTGTTTCCTTTTGAATCCTTCTCTTTCTCTTGGTTCTTTCTCTTTAAAATAAAACAGTCTTTTATTAGATGTCATTTCTTCTTACAATACTTACATTTTATTTTCTTTTTAGATTTATTTTCTTTTGGGTTATGAGGTTTCTTGTTTTTAGAGTGGTTTTGTTTGAAGTTTCTTTTACAAACAGTCCTTCACCACTAGGTTTTTCCTTTTTGTCAACCTGTAGCTCAACCTCTCTAGTTCTAAGGGTTGAGATTATGGTGTCTGTGCTTATGCTATCTCTTCCATACTTTAGTGCATTCTTATTTCTCTATATTGTTCAGGTAAAGAGTTTAGGAGCATATAGGCTTCGTTTTCATCACCTAAAACTTCTCCTAGAGTTTTAAATTTAGTAACTATCTTCTTTAACTCATCTAAGTTATTAGATAATGTTTTAGATGAATCCATTTTAACGTGAAGAACTTCTCCCTAAGATATATTTTGCTAGGAAGGTCTTTAGTAGCATACAACTCTTCTAGCTTAGTCTAAATTCTATATGCAGTTTCTTGATCTAATACTTATCTAAGAACACTATCATTTAGATTAAGAACTAACGTACCGTAGGCTGCCAGCTCCTAATCCTCCTTTCCTTGGGTTGTCACCGTGGCAGGGAGTGTTGATGGATCTAGAATGGCTCTGGGCTTTTTGATGGCCGAGTATCGCCTTGATCTTGGCCTTCCACAGTCCGAAGACTCCTTTGCCATCAAATTTCTCCACCTCGAACCTTGTTACTGACATTTTGGATGAATACTTGTGTCTTGATTATCCAAGAATTGAGATCTTGAATGTCTAGTTGCTCTGATACCACTTTGTTAAGCCTGCTTCTTCTTCTACGGGCCTGCTCCTGCAAAAGAGAAAATATTTTAGCCCAAATGATGAAAATAAAGAGGCCTTTTTTACCTTGTCCTAATTCTTGAAGTCCTGATTTTTTGCCCCAAATTCTTGGTTGATAGAGAACTAGGTTGAGAATTGACCACGATTTTTCAGCTGATGGCTAGCACATGGATGATCCCACTGAAATTTGTCTAATGGAAAAAATGAAAACAATTTTGTTTCTAATAGGTGCAAAAATGAAATTTCTTTCTTTCTCTATCTTTCAGATTCTCTCGAACTATCGCCTTTATGTGTTATTTCTTTCTTCTAACCCTAATGAGTTTTCTTTGATATGTGCGATTGTTTATGAGTAAACACTGAGAAAGTTTGCAGTCGGGTAGACGAATGCAGAAGAAAGGATGTAGATGATCATGAAACCGTGTAGACGATTGCTCTGAAGAAAGGTTCACGATCGTGTAGTTGAGTAGACGATTGCTTGAGGGAAGATGGACGATCACGCAGTTATTTAGGCGATTGCTTGTAAGAAGATGAACGATCGCGCAATCGTGTAGACGATTGCTTTGAAGGAAAGGTAGACGATCGTTTTGTTCTATTAGACGATACGAAGAGTAAAGGTAAATGATAGACGATTCTTGTAGACGATGAGAAGAGAAGAAGAAAAATACATTGTGATGTACGTGGTTCGGCTGTGTAAGCCTACATCCACGAGAAGAAGATAGTTTTATTATGAAGCTAAGTCACAGACCATCTTTTCTTTACAGATTGCTCAAGTTTTCTTGATGCTTTGTAATTGTTGTTATATCTAAAATTTGTAAATGATGAGTTTAAATACTATTTCTGATACAAGTAGATACAATAACTAACTATAAAGATTAAAGAAATGTGAAACAGCTTCTTAATATTGATGTATGAGCTTATATTCTTCAGAACATGATGACACAATTGGCTTTGTTTTCTTTAATAACACCTCGTGAAGCCTAAAGGATGGCTTGCAAGACTATATGGAAATATCTAGATACTGTTTCACATGGTGTTGCAAATTGTCTATGTACTCTATTTTTAACATCATGAACTACTATATGCAGGAATAAAGCAACCATCTCCTCTATGTCAACCAATTGTGTTCCTCTAAGGCCACTCATTGTCGTGAAACACTTTCTATCCATTCTTGTGCTCTGATGGTATACTGTGTCATACGAAAAAGGTTTAGCTAACTAATTTGATACCAATAGAAGGGTGATTGATTGTTTGATATCAATTGTTGATTAGAACATAATATTCCTAATAATCGGCATTAGTTGATGAGAAAGAATGTGAGAATAGCAACCAACTCAAAATCATCCATTTTCAAGGAGTTATATTGATTTTTAACTACATATATCATTGTAAATTTTCATATTAGAAATAAAGTAATCCACAATGATAAAAGTAATCCTTCAATGGATCTCCACAGATATGTTTTGTCTACATAGCATGTACATGAAATCTAACTAAAAAAATTTAATATAAAATAAGATCGTTCTATATAACAAGGTTCTCATGTTCTAAATTAAAGGTTGAGATACTTCTGTTATAGAAATGTTTAAATGAGAGTTGAAATTACTCTACTTAGTAGAAAGTGTGTTTAAAAAAATAATAAATAAGAATGAAAAAAGACCAGGTGTATCGGCTTAAAATAAAAAATTAAAAAAATATATTTTGTAATGTGTTTTTCTAACCTCCAAATCTAAGATATAACTTTTTTTTTTTTTTCTCTCTTTTGATTTTAGATATATATAAAAGATTTGGTTTGTGAAATTCGCTACTTTAAAATATTTAATATCCGAGTGTTGTTTTTACTGTATAAATGCATGTTATTTTTTCTTAATCATATTATATAGGTGGTGTTTATACAACTTAAATTTAGATACATATATATTCATGGTTGTTTTTATTATATAAATCCATATTATTTTTTTCTTAACCAGATAGTTGGTATTTGTACGACGTACATTTAGATACATATATTCATGATTTTAAATTAGATAAAAACAATATGATATGATAATTAACGAATGAAAAACTCAATCATCAAACAAAATACTATAAACAATAACCCTCAAATATTATAAAATAAATTTGTGTTGAAACAATTAAAATAAAATAAGTACAAATATAAAATGTTACAAACACGATGTTGGTGATTATCAAATCTCGACAAGATATTTCAAACCCTACAAATAAAGGGAAAAAAAATTATACAAATCTTTTTAATATAAATAGATTAAGTATAGAGATGATAGAGAGAATCATGTCTGAAGATAAAACCTAATTCTTCCTTAGTGAATGTACAAAGTGAATAAAGAGAAAACACTCAAATGTAAATCAACACAGAAAAGAAAAAGAGAGTAAGGAAGGCTAGTCTAACTTGGTAAATGACATCCGGTAAATTAATGAGAAGAGATGAGTTGAGATTCATTCATGGTGTTATTATATAGAAGGAAAAAGAAGTGATGGTTAATGGAGATCTTTGATTATAAATGTTAGAGATATTGTTTTTAATATGGAAAAAAAATCCATTTTTAAGTAACGTGACCATGTAGTTGTGTAAAACTTAAAAGAAAAACTAGAGTTCAAAACCAAACAAAAATGAAGCCAGAGTCTTAACATGATCAGGTAATTTAAAAAAAATGAAAACAAATTATTAAAAGAGAAAAATTTTAATTGAATTTGCTTAATTTAATTGACCAACTAACTTTATTCATAATAAAAAAAAAAAAAAAAAAGAATACTTTTTCTTTAAAAAAAATTAAAAAACCTATAAAAAAAATTTCAGTTTTATTTTTAAAGAGAAAAACATAGATTATAATTTCATTCATGGATAAAATTTGAGTTTAAAAATCTAAAGAAAAAAGAAAATATAGACTCATAGCATAGTTCTTATTTTGAAAAGGACTCATTATTTAGTTTAGTTAGGAATAAAGCTTGATTTTTTTAAAATAACTAGAAAAGAAAAGTCTAAACCTATTTTCAGAGGACATAGTTTCATTAAAAATTCCAAATTAACCCACAATTGAAATTAGTGCGAAAACTAAAATGAAGAGGAAAAACAAAAAGATCCTATCTAACCAATTTTAAAAAATATATATAAATTCGATATATGGATAAATTTTAAATTATAATAAATCATCCAAATTATTAACAAAAACTAAAATCAAATTTGAAACAAAAGAATAATAATAATGCACGAGGGACCGGATGAAGTCAAACCGACCCTAATCCTACACTGTGGAACAAACGCCCCTAAGGGAGTTTGGTGGGATTGATGGAAATATACTTGTGCTTTTAAAGAAGAATCTTGCTATATCCATAGGCATACTTTGAAGATAATAATGGTACATTCTTTTTTAAAAAGATAGAATATATTAATTTAAGGAAACAAAGACTAGTAAAGAAATGAAAATGAGAATATGGATATGCAAATCTTCACATTAATCTCTTGCTACATTTATCATATTTCTATGATTACGTACATTGTTTCGATTGAACGAAGGGTAATCCTTATCTCTAATGATAACTTGTCTTCCTTAAGTCATGCAATCTACACTCCTTTGATGTTGGTATTATTTTGTAAGGTTATTGTGGCAGTTGTTCTTTGAAATATCTCTTAGATTGTCTCTCAGGACGTCACTCAAATTGTTGACTCTATAGAATATACTTTCCTTACGTGGAAAATTATGGGTGCTTTATTCCTAAATGATTCTTTCCTTTTCAGTATAGAGGCTGCAGATCTTGGTTGTTTTCCGTTCGTATTTCACGGGTATTTATGGCCCAGGGTTGGTGTTTTTAGGGTTGCCACTTTGAAGAGTATTTGAGACATTTTCTTGTGTTTGTATAAAAAATACAAGTGTGTTAATCCATGTAATTGAGAAGTTTTTGCTATTGTCGATCTTAAATGATTCTCTAGATCTTATTGATTCATTCTACTATATTTTGAGAAAGGATTCTCACACTTAGGGAGAGCCTAAGTTTTCCAAGTGAAGTGGACTTCATTTGAAGGTGAAAAGATAAAAGTTCTTGGTGAGAGAGAGTCTCATACTTAAAGGAGCCTAAGGTTCATTGAGAAAGAATCCCACACTTAGGGGAAGTCTAGGTCATTATTCATGAAGTTAAGCTATTCATGTGTTACTATATCTGCTGTTTATTTATAGATAAGTATAGCTTGTAATTGCTTGACTTTATATTATTAATTATCTTTCCTGAATACACTACCCTTGAAACGTAGGTAGTATTGTACCAAACTGGGCTAGCCAACCCTTTGTTCTATTCATGCTTTATTTATTTGTGTTTATTTCTGATATTCTTTGAATTGTTATGATATCATGTGTAACAAGTTTTGTTGTGTGTTAGATAATCTTTATTGCAATTCTCTTGAAATCCTCTCTTGTCTCATGTAGGGTTGTTGTCTATTCCTCTCTTTCAATGTTAACTATTTATAGACTCGGACCAAAAACATTCTCTGCCATTCTAGTAAAGCAGGCAAATGTGGTGGGCTTCTTTTTCACATCATGCATATTAGGATTTAAGTCCTAAATCTCGTAGTCTGTGTAAATTTGTAAACAAATTATTAATAAGTAAACAAAGTTTTTATTTAATAAAGTATTCTTACTTTATTTTACATGATTCAAAATCCAATATACTAAGATATGAGGTTATTTATTGTAACTTGAATAGTATGTAGTTGACATACAATTGGATCATGTTCAAGAAATAACCTGAAAGGTCTATAGTATATAGATAAGATTGGGTACCTTATTCTTGTAACATCATCGATACAATCCACTTTGTAAATGTAATAATAGTTGTAAGTGTTATAGACAATTTGATCCAAATCGTTCGTGTGATCACATGCAAGTGGGGGTATCTTATACAGTGAGTTTCTATAAGACCAGACCACGAAATATAATCTCTCTTTATAACACCATTAACTAAAGAAATTTATATTTCAAATGACAACCATGTAACTCAATCTTAATCCTGAATGAGTTATGAACTCCTGTTCATAAGAGTTGTTCTTTGATTCGTATCCCAACTTAATATGCCTATCATTTTGGGAACGATACCAAGTGAGGAATTAGGAACATAGTGTCGCGAAATGGAATTTGCTCCTTCCTGACTTTAAGGAAAGAAGAAAAATTGTTCCCTTAAGTGCTGACTCTAGAACTTGAACAATAGGGTTTCACTCTCTCACTGGCCCAAGAGGGACTTTCTTTATGTTAGAACCAAAAACAGAATTGTTCATTAGAGAATCAATAGTACTTAAGGTACAAGATGTAACTATAGGGGTAAGACGGTAATTTGACTCAACTGTAATTACAAACAATTTACGAAGGGTTGACTTATGAAATATGGTTAATTCAATGGACACATAAATATACTATAGTTTATAGGAGTGCAACTATGAATCTTTAATTGAATGTCCTATAGTTAATGAATGATTATTAACTTAATTAAAGAGTTTAATTAATTAATCATGAATCACTAGAGCTTATAACTGTAAGTCCATTAGGTCCCTCTGCTAACTCACAAACGAAGTAAACAAGGATTATAAGTGGAAAGTATTTCAAGAGTTCAAATTATTGAAAAGAGAATTGTTTGATATGATATAAAAAAAATAATATAATGTTTAATTGCATATGATACAATTGATATACATTATTAATTTTGAATTATATTCAAAATTAAACTACATAACGTGAGAGTATAAACATTTTAATACGATTCAAATATTAAATTAATATAAACTAGATTTATATAAAAACTATAGATTATAACTGATATGAATAAGATTCATATTAAAACTATAGGTTATGTGAGAAATGCATATTTAGAATATGGTTGAAATTAATTAAATTAAATATTAGATATTTAATTAATTAATTTTAGTTTAACTTTAATTTAATTAATTTAATTCAAATTTAGCTCTCCTACATTACAGGAGAGTGGGGAAGAGGGAAACATGGGGAAAGGGCAATTACCCTCTCCCCCTTTACCTTTTTGCAAAATGGTCTGCACTTTGAAGGGTTTGGCTTCACGTGAATTTTTTGGGTTGCCATCTCTCTCTCTCTCACTCTCACAACCTCTCCAACCTTTATTCTCAAAGAAAATGTTCTTTGTTTTCTTCTTTTCTTCCATAAAGGTTCTCACCAACCTTCTAATCCAAAGAGAATAGTAGAGAATATCTCTTGTTGGTGTCTTACTCGAGATTTATTGTTCGTGCTATGCTATGAAAGAATAATTCTATTAAGGAAGGAGAAGAATGTAAAGACTGATCTTCAAAGGTAACAATGAAGGATCTCTTATTCAAGAGAACCAGTGAGCGAAAGCAAGATCTTTCCAAGCCTATTGTGAAAGAATAAATGCATTCACAAACATACAAGAACAGTTATGCATTATAGAGAAAATTACAACATGCTTTCTTACTAAAACAAAATGAATTGAGAGACATACCTTTGAAGAACTCTTCTTTTGGGAATCTCTCGCTCTTGTAACAATCATGAACAATCTGATCTACAAGTAGCAACCCTCAACACTATCACTCGGCAACCTTGGTATTCTCGGAGTGAGAATCCAGGAGGTGTGGGCTCTGTGTGAATTTGGTGAAGGGAAGAAGGAAGTATACAATCGAGCTATACGATTGAGTAATTGGGAGAAAGGTTTAGTCTATCATATAGACAACGTGTACTCAATCGTCTAGCAATCTCTCGCTCGATCGTTTAGTCTCTCGTGAGGGCTATCGTATAGTCTCTCGTGAGCGATCGATTTGTAAATCAATAATGAAGCGATTATCCATAAAATGATAACATTTTTCATTTTATTCTTCAGTTATTAAAACTGAAAATAACCTCCCACTTTCACAGTTACTAGAGAAAATAAATAACCAACAAACAATTATCTCATAATTGTTTTTATTATAAATAAATATAATAACTAACTTATCATATTATATTTATAACCTATAGTTTTGATATCACATCATATGTAATATTTAAACCGTAGTTCTTTTCTCCTTTATTTAATATAAATCATATTTATATCAATTCCTCCAATTGATGTATCTAATACATCAGATCAATTATATCACATATAATTGAACCAATTTAACTATATCATATATAATCAAATTACCTCTTGTTAATTTGAACACTTCAAACTAACCCAAAAACTAATTTTCAACTTGAATCTATTGAGCTACCAAGAGGACCTTATGGACCTGTAGCTTGAAGCTCCAACGGTACGTAAATAACTGATTAAACTCTTTAATCACGATATCTACCATTCGTTAACTATCGAACACTCCACTAAAGACCGAAAGTTGCACTCTTCGCACTACAAATATATTTTTGTGTCCACTGGATATAACCAATCAATAGTACGATAACCTTTCACAAATCGCTCGTAAGTATAGTTGGCCAATTTATCGTTTTGCCCCTATAGTTACATCTAACTTCTTAAGTACCACTGATTCCTTTAATGAACAATACATCATAGTCTTACTATGAATGAACACTTCTCAGACCATGAGAAAGTGCGTGGCGCCACATTATTAAGCCCTGGAATCAGCCCTTAAGGGAGCAATCTATGTACTTACCCCTGCTTCGGGAAGGAGTGAATTCCATCTTGTGTAGCTGAGTTTCTAGATCCCCAATCAGACGAATCGCCAAAGTGGTAGGTTTGAGTCAAAACTCTAGCCACTCACACCCATGCAAGTCAAAGAACTGTCCTCATAGGCAGGAGTTCCCAACTCACTTAGGATTAAGGTCCTGTTATCTATGATCATCCTAGTGAAATGAAAGTCTTTGTCATGAATGGCATTATATAACAAGGAAAAATAATTCATGGTCCGGTCTTATACAAACTTCTTTGTATAGGATACCCCCACTCGCATGTCTCCACATGAATGATCAGGATCAGACCATCTGGAGCACTTTACAATACTTGTAACATCTACAAAGTGGGTCATATCTGTATGTCATAGGATAAGGTTTCCCTACTTTATCCATATACTACAGACCATTTAGGTTATCACTTAAGGCATGATCCACTTGTATGTCTCCACATACATGCTTAAGTTACAACGATAACCAGGGAACTTAGTTTATTGGTTTGTGGTTAATGCAACTAAAATATCTCATATTTCATAGACAACAGTGACAAAAATATCTCATATTATTACATCACAAGTGTTTGTTCATAAAGGTGTTTAAAACTACAAGACCCTACGAGATTTAGGGCATCAACCCCAACAAACAATGTTTTCCCTTTCACTTATGTAAGAGCACGTTAAATTCCTCTGTTTATTATTTTGTGTAAAAATTCATTCAATGCCATTAAGGCAAACAGTAATTACACGCTTTCGCACAAGGAATTCAATTCCTACAATTAGTATCGAAGCCCAATTTTTGCCTTAATTTTTTGTTCTGGATTTTACAGAATGATATGCTGGGTTCTTTGTGCATTTTGATGTATGAGACTGGTTTGTATAATAGATGCCTTCAAGATTGGCACTTCGTTTCATAATTAATTTCATTAATTTGATCAATGTAAAGGCCCGATGTTTTGGGCATTTATATTTTGTTATCGAGTCTGTAAGTCCAGATCATTTTTTTTTGTAAAATTTACTGAAAATGGAGATCAAATTTGGAGCAAAATGGACAAAAGATCGAAGCAAAAACTTGCATTTTGTGTTTGAGCATAAGGCACAGCGTAGCAACATCGTGCTTTATGCAACAACACAGAAGGCCCAACGTAACAACACTTGGCATCAGCAATGCAACGCTAAAGCCAATTGTTGCACGTTGCGAGGAGCGTAGCGTTACGCTACAGCAAACTCCCAGACCAGTGTTGCTACGATTGGGAAGAGTATTGCAACGCTCCGAACTTCTGATGCGCGAGGGTGGGTAGTGCCAAGATCGTGGGTTCAAGCATCAAAACAGTTTTTTGGATTTTTTTTCTTTTTTCGATTAATTAAATTAATATAATTGTTAGATTGATTTAATTAATCCTTTTAAGGGTGTCAATCTTGGTCTATTATTACTTTATAATATAGTTTATTAATCTGCATGAGATTAAGATTCTTTATAATATATATATATATATGTTGCATATTGTATGTCATATAGTTTAAAATCCTACCATAGGATTAAGCATGTCCATGCATCGTATTAGTATATAATTATTATATAATATGGTAGCATTTCATTTATTTGATATACAAGTTATATTATTTGATGAAGTAGCATGATCCTGCATTATTTTAAATATAATTTTTATATTTGATTTTGTGTGTGCATGATGTATGCGAATAGTATGCATGTTTAAATATAGTAGTTATATTATATATGTATTTTAATATATGATTAAAATTTGTATACTATATCGTTTCATTTTTCATTAATCTGCTATAATAGTTGTATTGTGCTAGTTAGTGAAATACTATATCGTTTTATTTTTCATTAATCTGCTATAATAATTGTATTATGCTAGTTAGTGAAAATAAAAGGATGCATGTTATATACTTTAATTTCTTAGATATAAAAAGTTGTATGACATAGAAATTAAAATCTATATAAAGAGTTGCATGTAAACATAGGGTTTTGATTTGTATTTTAAATTATTTTAAAATTAGAAATTAAAACATTATGCTAAAATGTTTCTAATAAGATTAGAAATAGGAAAATCTTTTACTTGTTTTTATAGGATTAAAAAAATTTAATAAAAGATTAAATTTATAAAATATTAGCTATAAGGGACTTTGTCTAAGGAAGGTTCTGCCTAAGGATTGTTATATTTAAGTTGAGGAAAACAAAATACCTCTACCTGGGAACCGACCTAGAAGGTGAATTAGTCAACATTTTATAAGCATGCAATAATGCATTAATTCATTAAAATGTTTGGTGAATTAAAACATTATCTTAAACTATCGAATATAAGCATTATATTGGGAAAACTTAAACATCACTTAGATAAACAACATAGCCTAAGTTTAATTAAGTAATGAACCCTAATTCGTAAAATACTCAGTGGGAGGAAAAGTATTTTTGATATACATTTACTCTCACGTTCTCCATTAAGAGTTCACAATGTGAGATCCATACTCGGCCTCGTGGTGTCTTGGGCGCATCCTCCCTTCGGAAGGTGTTTGTATGGGTTAATACCGAGGTGAATTAGTAAGTGAGAGAAAGATATGTATCAACATTACTACAGTCTCCTTCATTAGTTTGCAAAATGAGATTTTGTACTCGGCCTCGTGGTGTCCTAGGCGCATACTCCCTTCGGAAGGTATTTGTATGGACTCAATATTATGATAAAACTCTAGTAATGGATAGGGTCGCCTTAGTTTTTGCACCAATATGGTTTTTCCTTTCAGTTGACTTATTGAGGCAGAACTATGGGATCTAAAATGGAGTGTTACACTCACAAAAACCATTAAATGAGATAATGTTTTCTTGGCTAAAAATGGTAACTAAACACTATAGAAATATGAGTTATTCTAGAGTATTGTTTGGTTGAGAATGTCTCAATTTAGTGAAGAAAGAACTGACTACCCTTCGATGGTTTTTTATTCTAAATCATTGAAGGATCATTACAAAATAATATTAGTTAAAAGGTTTTCATTATTATTCTTGTTAAACTAGATTGGTTTTTAAAGAGTTGTGTTATTATCTAACTTATATTAAAATTTGTTTATTTCAGCAAAAATGACTAGTGTGATAATAAATTTACTTTCTGCTGACAAACTTATCTGTGATAATTACACAATATGAAAAAACACAATCTGGTAGTTGACGACTTGAAATTCATCTTAATTGAGAAATGTCCTAAAATACTTCCCTTAATGTTACACGAAATGTTCGTGAGACATATGGAAGATGGATTAAGGCCAACAAAAAGGCCCGTGCATATGTCTTGGCCAGCTTATCTGAAGTTCTAACTAAGAAGCACGAGAACATGGTCTCTGCTCAAGAGATCATGGAATCGTTGCGCGATATATTTGGACAATCGTCCACACAAATCAAACACAATACTCTCAAATTCATCTTTAATGCTCGGATGCAAGAAGGGACCTCTTTCAGAGAACATGCTCTCAACATGATTGTCCACTTCAATGTGGTTAAGATGAATGTGTTCAGTTATTGACGGAGCCAGCCAGGTCAGCTTTATTCTGGAGACTCTTTCGAAGAGTTTCCTCAAATTTTGTAGTAATGTTGTTATGAACAAGCTAGACTACAACCTGACCATCCTCCTCAATGAGCTACAAACTTATAGGTCCTTGATGAAAGTCAAACGGCAACATGAGGAAGCAAATGTTGCCAGTTCTTCTAGGAATTTTCACATAGGTTCGATCTCTAGGACTAAACTTGGACCTTCTTCTTCTAATTCAAAGAAGTGGAAAAAGAAATAGAGTAGAAAGGAGAATAAAGATGCTCCTCCTACTGCTACTCAGAAAGGCAAGAAGGCTAAGTCTGCAAAGGAAATCAGTTTCTATGGTAACGTAGACGAGCACTAGCAGAGGAACTGACCAAAATACTTTCCTGAAAAAGAAGAAAGCCAAAGAAGGTAAATATGATTTGTTTGTCTTAGAAATTTATTTGGTGGAAAATGACAGTTCTGCTTGGATAATTGATTCAGGAGCCACTCATCATGTATGTTCTTCTTTGAAGGGAATTAGTTCCTAGAGGCAACTGGAAGCTGAAGAGATGACCATGAGGGTCGAAATTGGAGAGCTCGTCTTAGCTGATGTCGTGGGGAGCATAAAACTATCTTTCTAGAAATCCTTTTTATTACTATATAATGTATTTATAATTCTTGGTATCAAAGTAACTTGATTTCAGTTGCATGTCTTATCAAACAAATGTTCTCAATTTCATTTTCTATAAATAAAATGTTTATTTTCAAGAATGATGTTAAGATTTGTTCAGCTGCTTTAGAAGATAATTTATATGTACTGAGACGTTAACATAAAAAATGCTCCTCAATATTGATTTATTCAAAATGGCAACAACTAAAAATAAAAGACAAAAATTTTCTCTTAAAGAAAATGCCAAACGTTGACACCTAAGACTAGGTCATATAAATCTCGATAGGATCGAGAAATGGTAAAGAATGGGCTTCCTAATGAGTTAGAAGAAATTTCATTACCAATATATGAGTCATGCTTTGAAGGAAAGATGACTAAATGATTTTTTTTCTGAAAAAGGCTATATAGCCAAAAAACCTTTAGAACTTATACATTCAGAATTCTGTGATCCAATGAATGTTCAAGCAAGAGGAGGTTTTGAATATTTCATTTCTTTTATAGATGATTATTCAAGATTCAGGTATCTTTACATAATGCATCATAGTCTGAAGCTCTTAAAAAGTTCAAAGAATACAAGATTGAAGTAAAAAACTTATTAGGTAAAATAATTAAGATACTATGATCTGATCGAGATGGAGAGTATATGGACTTGAGATCTCAAGACTTCTAGCACTTGGTATATCTCAACAAAATGGTGTATCAGAAAGGAGAAATAGAACCTTGTTGGACATGATTCGGTTTATGATGAGTTATGCTCATCTACCTGATTCTTTTTTGGGTTATGCAGTAGAGATTGCAATATATATCCTGAACAACGTTCCTCCAAAAGTGTTTCTAAAACACCTTTTGAATTATGGAAAGGACGTAAAGGGAGTTCATGACATTTCAGAATTTGAGGATGTCCAGCGCATGTGTTAACAACAAACCCGAATAAATTGGAACCTCATTCAAGGGTATGTCTATTTGTAGGCTATCCCAAGGAAACTAGGGGTGGTCTCTTTTATGAGCCAAAGGAAAACAAGATATTTATGTCGACAAATGTCATATTCTTGGAGGAAGATCACATAAGAGATCACACACCGCACAATAAATTAATTTTAAGTGAAATTTTCAATGAAAATAACAGTACTTCAACAAAAAATGTTGAATGCCGGTAAATTAGCAAGAATTGTTGATGTTGCTAGCATATGTAATCAAAATTCTTTTTAAAAGTTGAGAAAGCCCCGTCGTAGTGGGGGTTATTTCCGTCCTACGAGATATATGAGTTTAACATCAGCCCATGTCATCATATCTAATAATGGCGTTTAGGATCCATGAAATGGGAGTTCACACTCAATTTTGTGTTGGGGTTGATGCTTTAAAGTCTCGTGTCCTGTAGTTTGTAAACAGTATGTACGAACGCTTGTGTTGTTAATATATGATATTTACTTCACATCTTACTTTTTTGCTCAGTTACTTGTTTTATTTACTTTACCATAAACTAATAAACATAAAATCTCTGGTTATTTGTATATGATTCAAGCATATATATGGTGACATATAAGTGGATCATGTCTTGAGTGATAACTAAAATGGTCTGTAGTATATGAATGTAGGAGGGAAACCTTATCCTGGTAACGCTACGGATGCGACCCGCTTTGTGGAATGGTTACAAGTGTTGTGACTTGTCACAGATGGTCTGATCCTCATCATTCGTGTTGGGGACATGCGAGCAGAAGCGTCCTACATAAAGAATTTGTATAAAACCTGACTATGAAGTGTTAACGTCTCATTATATAACACTGTTCATGACAGAGACTTCACTTCACTAGGATGACCTATGGTAACATGACCTCAATCCTGAGTGAGTTAGGAACTTCTGCCATTGAGGGCGGTCCTTTGATTTGTATGGGTGCGAGTGGCCAGGTTGCCAATTCAAACCTACCATTTTGGGGATTCGTCTGATATGGAAGCTGGGAACTCAGCTATACAAGATGGAATTCATCCTTCCCCAAGGCAGGGTAAGTAGATAGATAGCTCCCTTAAGGGCTGATTCCGGGGCTTGAAAGATGTGGCGTCACACACCTTCTCTTGGCCCGAGAGGTGTTCACACATAGTTGGACTATGTTGTATTGTTCATTAGAGGAATCAGTGGTACTTAAGAAGTGAGATGTAACTATAGGGAAAAAACGGTAATTTGGCCTAACTGTACTTATGAGCATGAGCATCTGCGAAGGGTCATCATACACATGATTGGTTATATCCGATGGACACAGAAATATATCTGTGGTAAGAAGAGTTCAATTGTTGGTCTTTAGTGGAATACCTGATAGTTAACGGATGGTGGATCTCATGGCTAAAGAGTTTAGTCAGCTATTCACGGACCGTTGGAGTTTCGAGCCACATGTCTATTAGGTCCCTTAGGTAGCTTGGATAAAGTCGAGAACTAGTATTTGGGTTAATTTGAAATGTTCAAATTGACAAGAGGAAGTTCGATTATATATGATATAATTGGACTGGTTAATTATATATGATATAATTGGCTAAATGTATGAGATACATTATTTTAGAGGAAATTAGATATAAATATGATTTATATCAGGTAGAGGAGAAAATACTATAGTAGATATGTGATATCAAACTATAGGGTAAAAATATAATATGATTATATTTATTAATTAATTAATTGGTTAATTATATGATAATTAACCCAAATTTCACGTCGGACGTGGTTTAGTGGGCAGCGTCGGTTAATGTAACCAATCAATTAAAATGAAAAGAGTTTTCATTTTTGAATCGCCTCGTCAAGGTCATCCAAAAGAAATCAAGCGCATGTTGGTGAACATTTAAACGATCGCTTACGTAAAATGAGATCCTATACAATAGTCCTCTCCGCCTAACCGATCATCTACCTCGCGCCTAACGATCGCACGCTATTTCCTACACGATCAGATATCTTCTCTAAAACGATCGTATAGTGTGCCGATTTTGCTATATGATCGTATACCTTTTCCTAAACAATCGTTCAATAACATCTATACGATCGTGTAGTTTCTCCTAAACGATAAGCATTTTTGCTATGCAATAGCATCTTCTTCCCTTCCACTTGCTTATCGCCTACATGATTCGTGTTTCCTCCTTCCTCTACCAAATTCACCAAAGACCACGCTTTGGGTTCTCACTCTGAGAATACCCAGGGCTCTTTTTTGGTGGTGTCTTCCCTATGGCGTTCGTATTCGCGGTTGTTTGTGTTGCTGTAGTCAACGCTTCCGTTGGGCGTTGGTAGATCGTGTTAAGGTTTTCCGCTGCTTTGAGTGCCGAAGTTTGAAGAACGTCTTTAACTAGTATGCCACTCTTTCCCTTGTTTTTTATCTTATTCTTAGCATGCCGTTAATTAAATTTTTTTTTGCATAATTGTATGTGTTGAATGCATATTGTTGTATTTCTGTCACTGTGAGATCGGAGCGATCCGAACGCGCTCATGGAACTCTTAAATATGAGATCCTTCAATTGGTATTAGAGTCAAGTTCTGATACTCCGATTTCATCTATTGCAACGAAATGAGATTTACATTCATGGTGAGTGCATTTCTACATTAATTTAATGGTTAAATTTTTTGTGGATGTGCGGATTAATGGATGTTTTCGGGATGATTAGCCTCAGTTTGATTTAGATCCTTTTACATTTGCGGTTTTTGTAAAGGACCTTGCATTTTTGGGCATTAATAATCGTTATCGAGTCTGTATTCAAAGTTTGTTTAAAGTTTTGATTCGTTCGTTGAAGTTTTGGGCAAGCATTGCGATTTTTTGAGGAAGGAGGCGATCTAGGGTTGATCGCATCGTACAGAAGATGTTCTACACGATCTTGATGAGATGCTCGTGGATCTCTTAACGTGCGCGCGCTAGACGATCGTTTAGGTCAGCAAGCTTCATCACTTAGTAACTGACTAAATGATCGCTTAGTAACGCAAGGTAAATCGTTTATCTGGTTGCACGCATCGTGTAGAAGATAAGATACTCGTGTATCATTTAAAGCGTGCGCACTAGACGATCATTTAGGTCAACAAGCTTCATCGCTTAGTAACTGACTAAACGATCACTTAGTAACACACAGTAAATCGTTTACCTATCGTCGTGCTACACGATCGCATAGATGATCAGGCTTCGAAGCCTCGTCGTCATCTACACAATCGTTTAATTATGCTTCTATCGTCTAGTGCGCACTGAACGATCGTCTACCTACTGGAGTTTGCTACACGATGAAGACCTCCTGGCGATTCAAGACCCGATTCGCCTGTGAACCCGTTTGCTCGATGAAAAATATAATAGATAGGTTTTATTCATTCCGAATTTTGTAAAGGCTCATTCCGGTCCATTAATCCTTTATTTATTACATGTGATGTATGTTTTTATATGTCATATGGTATATACATATAGTAAATCCCACCTTAGGTTATGCACTGGTCATGCATCATATCTTTATTGTAATTGTTATAATTTAGAGAAACATGATTTAATTATGTAAGAACATGCTCATGCATCATATAATATAAGAGTTATATTCTTGCATGCATAAAAAGCATTGACATGCATCATCTTTATATTACAATTGTTATAGTATAAGGGTGAATGATAGCATGTTTGCTTGGTTGTTACGTGTTATATAAAAGTTATATATAGTAATGACCGGACATTGCATGAAGCATGACACATAGGTTACTTTATAAATGTTATAAATGCCTCGTTGTGCACAATGTTTTTAGTTGTTTCTTCTTAAAAGTTAAAGAGAAATTAGAACTAAAAGAAATAAGAAAGACATGCATGCTCACTTAGGTTTAGTTCATGGTTTTAAAGTATTTAAAACTTGGATCACGTAGACCTAAGATCACGGTTCTAATACGATTAGCAACCCTAAGGCTTTAATCTTTAAATTGGTTTAATAGGATTAAATTGGCTAATAAAAGGTTAAAGTGTAGCAAATCTATCTATAAGAGACCTTTTGTCTGAGGCGGGTTCTGTCTAGTCTAGGGTATTTAAGTTGACGAAAAAGTAACACTTCTACCTAGAAACTTACCTGGAAAGGTGAATTAGATAGATTTGATACATGCATGCAAGTTAAGGACAGTCCATTAAAGTGTTTAAATGTGACCACTTGAACTTGTTCATATTTCATAGACAAACGTTGTTTATGAGTAGAGTTTAAAAAGATGACTTAGACTAAAATCAGTAGCTGGATTGTCTAGATTAATGGACCCTTAGGTAGAACATTCAGTGGGAGGTACTTGGGGCATAAGATGCTTCACTAAACCTTTCACGTTTCTCCTAAATAGTCCACACTGTGAGATCTACTCTCAGCCCCCCAACGGATGGTGTTTGAGTAGGTCAATATCAAGGTGGATGGAGAAAGTGTTCATAGTAAGTGGGAGCGGGAAGTGAGACAGCATATCTCTTAGTCTCCCTCGTTAGGTTGAATAAAGTTTCTGCACATCACCTCGAGGCACCCTGGGAGTGTTCCCTTAAAGAATGACAGTTTTGCACATTTCTTTATTTGATCTCTTGTAAGAGGATAAGGTAACTTAGTCTCTTGTCCTAATCTGCTTCTTCCCTGTGGTGGGCTCATTAGGGTGGGACTCTGGCACTGAAAGCGAGGGGTTACATTTACGGGGAATAATTAAAGGTTAACGATTCTGGACCGAAAAATGGTGGTTGTTAGGTTCAGTTCCAAGAGTTGGTTCTGCCTAATGGTTGAGAATGTCTCATTCCAGTGAAGGGACAACTGATCACCCCACCGGTGGTGTTTGTCCTGCCTCACTGGGGCATCATTGCAAAATAGAAGTCTATAACTTAGGGTACTTGAAATTTTTTTGAAAAACTAATTAGTTTAAAATTGGTTTAGAAAATTTCTGATAAAGTTTTGTTCGTATTTTTAGCAACATTTTCAAAATGGCAATTGCTAAGCACCGAAAAACTTACTGGCGATAATTTTGCAACATGGAAACACATGATCACGACGATTCTGATCATCGAGGATCTCATGTTTGCTCTCATGGAGGCTTTTCCTCCTATTCAAGCTCCTAATGTCCCTCAAAATGTTCGGGAGGCATACGAGCGATAGACAAGGGAAAATGAGAAGGCTCGAGCCTACATCTTGGCAAGTCTTTCTGAAGTCTTGGCCAAAAAACATGAGCCTATGATCTTAGTGCATGAGATCATGGAGTCCCTGCGGGGGATGTTTGGACAACCGTCTGAATAGCTTATGCATGAGGCTCTTAGATACATATTCAACTCCAAAATGGAAGAAGGCACCTTTGTTCGTGAACATGTGCTAAACATGATGGTCCACTTTAATGTGGCGGAGTTGAATGGGTCTACTGTCAATGAGGGTAGCCAGATTAGCATAATCCTACATTCTTTGCTGGAGAGCTTCTTGCACTTTGTTGGTAATGTGATTCTTAACAAAGTGAAGTATAACCTTACAACTCTCTTCAACAAGTTGCAGACATACCAATCTTTACTAAAAAGTAAGGAGAGGCAGAAGGGTGAGGCAAATGTTGCTTCATCCTCTAGGACGTTCCATAGAGGTTCGACTTCAGGAACAAAGTCTGTACCTTCTGCTTCTAACTCTGCAAAGGGGAAGAATAATAAAGGTGGTAAGGTAAAAGAGAAGGCACCTGTTAACCCACCGTCTGTCGCCCCAAGGAGGCATCCACAGGTTGCTAAGGGAAAATGTTTCCACTGCAACCAAGATGGACACTGAAAGAGGAACTATCCTCGGTATCTGAAAGAGAAGAAAGCAGCCAAGGCTAAAGCCAAGGTGGATAAAGGTAAATGTGATTTACTTGTGCTTAAAACTTGTTTAATGGAGAATGATGATTCTTCTTGGATAATTGATTCAAACACCACTAACTATGTTTGTTCTTCTTTTCAGGGGATTAGATCTTGGCGACAGCTAGAGGCTAGTGAGATGACGATGCGAGTAGGCATTGGGCGCGTTGTCTCAGTTGTGGCAGTGGGAGGACTCCAATTAGCTTTACAGAATAGGTTTCTTATTTTAACATATGTATATATTGTTCCTGAACTAAAGAGGAACCTAATGAACATTTTCAACAAATAGGTTTTTTATGATCCGACGAAAAATAGGGTGTTTGTTTCAACAAATGCTACTTTCCTAAATGAGGATCATATAAGGGAGCACAGTCCACGAAGCAAAGTCGTGTTGCATGAGCTTTCCAATGAAACTACTCAAACTTCAATAAGAGTTGTTGAAGAGCCTGTTACATCAGCAAGAGTTATTGATGGGAGTTCATTCAGTAGGTCAGTTCCACCTCAAAAGTTAAGGGAACCTCGACGTAGTGGGAGGGTTGCGAACCCACCCGTTCGCTATCTGGGTTTCACGAAAATCCTTGCTATAGTAGCAGACGGCGACGTTGAGGACCCGTTATTTTATAAGAAGGCAATGGAGGATGTTGACAGGGATGGCGACGTTGATGAACCTTGTGTTTACAAGAAGATCATCAACGCTTCAGTAGTCTTCTTAGTGTTGTACGTAGACGATATCCTACCTATTGGGAATGATGTAGGTCTATTAATGCAGTTAAAAACTGGCTAGCAACCCAATTCCAAATGAAAGATTTGGGAGAGGCTCAGTTTGTTCTAGGTATACAGATCTTTCAGGATCGTAAGAACAACATGCTAGCACTGTCTCTGGCATCGTACATTGATAAAATGTTGCTCAAGTACTCGATGCAGGACTCCAGGAGGGGCCTACTGCTGTTCAGGCATGGAGTCACTTTGTCTACAGACATGTGTCCTAAGACACCTCAAAAGGTTGAGGAGATGAGACGGATCAGTCTAACCCAGGCCATTTTAATGTTACTGACCCGTTTACGAAGGCTTTCACGGCTACAATGTTTGAGAGTCACCTACGGAGCATGGGTCTACAGGATCGCCCACGGCTGGACTAGGGCAAGTGGGAGATTTTCTTGTACTGGGCTTTTATGCCCTAGTTTATTGTTTTGTCTAGTTTTTTGTACACTTCACTTCGCTTTAGGACAAGTGGGAGATTGTTAGGGTTGATGCCCTAAAGTCTCGTGTCTTGTAGTTTGTAAACAGTATGTACGAACGCTTGTGTTGTTAATATATGATATTTACTTCACATCTTGCTTTTTTGCTCAGCTACTTGTTTTATTTACTTTACCACAAACTAATAAACATAAAATCTCTGGTTATCTGTATATGATTCAAGCATATATGTGGTGACATATAAGTGGATCATGTCTTGAATGATAACCAAAATGGTCTGTAGCATATGGATATAGGAGGAAAACCTTATCCTGGTAACGCTATGGATGCGGCACGCTTTGTGGAATGGTCACAAGTGTTGTGACTTGTCACAGATGGTCTGATCCTCATCATTCGTGTTGAGGACATATGAGCAGAAGCGTCCTATACAAAGAATTTGTATAAGATCTGACTACGAAGTGTTAACGTGTCATTATATAACACTGTTCATGACAAAGACTTCACTTCACTAGGATGACCATAGGTAACATGACCTCAATCCTGAGTGAGTTAGGAACTTCTGCCATTGAGGGCGGTCCTTTGATTTATATGGGTGCGAGTGGCCAGGTCGTCAATTCAAACCTATCATTTTGGGGATTCGTCTGATATGGGAGCTGGGAACTCAGCTACACAAGATGGAATTCACTCCTTCCCCGAGGCAGGGTAAGTAGATAGATAGCTCCCTTAAGGGTTGATTCCGGGGCTTGAATGATGTGGCGCCACACACCTTCTCTTGGCCCTAGAAGTGTTCGCACATAGTTGGACTATGTTATATTGTTCATAGAGGAATTAGTGGTACTTAAGGAGTGAGATGTAACTATAGGGAAAAAACGGTAATTTGGCCCAGCTGTACTTACGATCATCTGTGAAGGGTCATCGTACACATGATTGGTTATATCCGATGGACACAAAAATATATCTGTGGTAAGAAGAGTTCAATTGTTGGTCTTTAGTGGAATGTCTGGTAGTTAACGGATGGTGGATCTCATGGCTAAAGAGTTTAGTCAGCTATTCACGGACTGTTGGAGCTTCGAGCCACAGGTCTATTAGATCCCCTGGGTAGCTTAAATGAAGTCGAGAACCAGTATTTGGGTTAATTTGAAATGTTCAAATTGATAAGAGGAAGTTTGATTATATATGATATAATTGGACTGGTTAATTATATATGATATAATTGGCTAAATGTATGAGATACATTATTTTGGAGGAAATTAGATATAAATATGATTTATATCAAGTCGAGGAGAAAATACTATAGTAGATATGTGATATCAAACTATAGGATAAAAATGTAATATGATTATATTTATTAATTAATTAGTTGGTTAATTATATGATAATTAATCCAAAATTCACGTTTGGACGTGGGTTAGTGGGGCAATGTTGGTTATTGTAACCGATGAGTTAAAATGAAATTAGTTTTCATTTTGATCGATCGCCCGAAGAGAAAAGAGAGCGCACGTTGGTGAACATCTAAACGATCGCTTACGTAAAACGAGGGCCTATACAATAGTTCTCTCCGCCTAAACGATCGTCTACCTCGTGCCTAAACAATTGCACACTGTCGCCTACACGATCGAATAGCTTCTCTAAACGATCGTATAGTGTGTCGATTTTGTTAAACGATCGTATAGTGTGCTGATTTTGTTAAACGGCCATATACCTTTTTCCTAAACGATCGTTCAGTAAATCCTATACGATCGTGTAGCTCCTCCTAAACGGTAAACCTTTCTCCCTAGATAATATTGTTGCAGTAGTCACAATGTCTGATGATGATGTGGTATGTTCTACGGTTAAAGTACTGATAGACATTGTCATGGGAAAAGATTTGTCAAATACCAATTCCTGTGAAGGAAAAAAATAGAGTCTTTAAATTAAGCGATGGGCAGCTTCATAACATGGCCTCGTGAATTTGTAATTATGGCTGACGAGGAAAAAGTATGCCTCTTTTTCACTATATGAGTTTGGTTATTTATTATTATTCATACTTTGAATTTGTAACTTTGGTTGTGGTAGGAGCCTTCAACAATTAAGTGTGTTGGAAACTCCTCTAAATATACGAACACCAATGGCACCATTAAGCTCTTGAATGGACATGTCATATACAACATGAACGATATAGACATGATTGTATCAATTTGAACGAGCATATATTTGGAAAGGACAAATTTGTTTATTTAGGCCGTGTTGATCTGATTCATTATTGCAGTATGGTTGAAATTGGTTATGTGTATATTGACATACATTGTGTAAGTATTACTCATCTTGATTCACAATCTTCATATATATTTTTTTTTCATATTTAAATAATAATTTTTGCTTTGTTTAGTTATCTTTGGTATGAATGTGACCTTGATATTACCAAGAATTTTTTTATAATTGACCAAGCAAAAATATCGCCATATTTGAAATCTCTAGATCTTCGATCCAGAAATTTAGCCACCCAACTAAAATTTGCTAATATAGACTAATTAGTTCTTATTCCATATAACACAGGGTAAGTAAATATAAGTTCTTTATTTATTTTTAATTTTCATTATACACGTACTAATATTTCAAAATTGTTGCTTATTATAGTTATCAATAGATATTGATTGTAATCAATCTTCAAGAAAATTGTGTTTATGTTTTGGACTCTATTCGAAGTAAGGTTCAATAGGAATTTCAAGGAGTCATAAATATGTAAGTGTAACTTAACTTTCTTAGATCTTAATTCAAATATTTATGTTTGGCTAGTGCTTTCAAACTATTTAATGGATTGAAAACATGGCAAGTCAAACACGATCTCCAACACCATCGGTCTTCTCCAAAATGGAAACCTATAAAAGTAAATTTACATTAATATTTTAATAAATTATGTTCATTCAAACGTAAGAATAATTGTTTTCAACTTCTTCACATGCAGTGCCCCCGTCAATTAGATTCTGTAGGATGCAGGTACTATCTGCAAAAGTATATACACGAAATAGTGCATGATCCTACTACTCCCATTACTAGCCTCATATATAAATTATTTATTTTTTATATACTAGCTTTAATTTAATAAATGATGTAAACTTATGTTGAGTTTATTTTTTTTTTCTTTTTGTAGTTCAATACAAAAAAAATGCATATACCCAAGGAGAGATTGACGTAATTCGAACACAATGGGCAAGTTTTGTTGGCCGATTTATGTAAGAATGTAATTATTGTTTTTTTGTCTCAATAGAATGTAAATTCTAGCTTAAAATGAATCTTGATGAGTTTTGAGTAAAATATGCAAGTTTAGAATGAATCTGAAGTACTAATCAATTTGTGGCTAGACGAATTATTATCTAACCATGATCTTTTTATTGGAAGATTTATGTATAATTTTTTTTGTTTATGGGTATTTGGTGTAAGTACTCATGGAAGTACTAATTGATATTTATGAAGGTGAGAAATGATTATTAATATTATAGAAGTGTTTGGTATTTCTGATTGTAGTTTTGGAGAGGCGGGTGATTCCATATGAGTGTTGGATATGATAATTTTAACTATTATTCTATGGAAGTGTGTTATCGATATACAAATGTTGGTTAGTGTGTTTATTCATATTTGATAAGTACTGATAGAATGGGTTGGAAGTACTAATTGTTGTTTGTGGATAAATTATTATAGAAGTGTACTTCATTGTAGGTAACTTTGTATTTAGTTTTGTGATAGAGTGTATTGTTGTATCTATTGTTATATTCTAGGTTTGGGCTTTGTGCATTTATAGGTGGAAGAGAAATACTGTTGGTTTGCCATGCAGAATATAACAAGCACGAATTACAATAAACAATTTTTTTATAAAGTACAATGACGGACATTTACTAACCGAATACAAAATATATAATGTCGTTTTTAACTTTTTGACCGACACTAAAAATGGATTAGACAATTTAAAAAATGAGGCATAAAAAAATGACAAAGTATTGAAAAAAAAATTGGTAAAAACTAACATTGAAGATGTTGTACATTCTCTACCATTCTAAAGCAGGCATGTGTGCCAGGCTTCTTTTTCACGTCGTCCACACTTTCTATCAGTCGTCCCCTCCTTGCTCTGACTATTCAATGCTTAGTTCCACCATTGCAAAGCATTCTTTTTCCTTCTTTCAGTCTTTCTCCTATTTTCTGTTTATATAGCAAGTCAAAGCATGGGGAAGCATTTCATTAGATGAAATTCTGGTCAAAGAGTCGATTATTCATATTTTGAGTAATAAACAATTTGTTTTTCTACAAGTCAATGAGGTTAGTTTTGAAATTACTCATTAAGACATACTTTATTGACCAAGAAGTCAGAAGTTCAAGTCTCTTATCTCCACTTGTTTGATCTCAAAGATTAAAAATAAATAAACAAATAGCACAATTGTATTAAGATAATGAAACATTTAGAACTTGATCTTTTCTTAATGGTACGATATTGTCTACTTTAGGTATAAGCCTCCGTGGTTTCATTTTCTGTTTTACTCAAAAGCTCTCATAACAGTGAAGTAGTTCTCTTCGCTTCTCTTATATATCTTGATTAATATTTCACTTTTCTAACTTATATAGGTTTTTTTAATCACATTCTCAACAATTCTCTTCTTGAACAAAGAACCTATGGACCTCTCCTCAAATAATCATCTATTCATCTACTTTTAACTTGGCCAACTACTCTTCTTTAAAGCACATGACCTATATGGTATCCTAGTCAAGAAGTTTTTATGGCCAATTTGAAACATTAGAGACCAATCACGCCTGAGGCCCTATTCTAAAGAAATGTGCTGTGTGTTCCTTTCTTATATATTAAATCAATCATGTCAATTTTCAAGAGTGTACTATAATACCCGAAGTTAAGTATCGAGTTTTTATGGATTTTTTTTCCAAGTACAACTGCACCTCTGATCAAACTCTGGCTAAAAGAGTATTGCAGAATAAGTGATGGAAAGGTTGAAGAGATTTCTATTGTGTTTTTTCCCAAAACTATAACTACTCATCATGGTCTGGTATAGGACTAAAACTATTCCTCCTTCACATGTGAGTTGTTCAAGAATTACTTTCTAGACTTCTCATGCACCATTATATATAAATCATCTGTATTAGTATCTATATTCATATCATCCTCACTTAACTTTTGTCAATATTTTCAACATAAATGTTATACTCCATGCTTTAGAAAGCAAAAGAATACAGTTCTTTCTCCAAGAAAAGAAAAAATGTTGTCTTCTTGGCAGCCCAAAGGTCCAAACTGAGGCATGGATTTCTATAAAGGGTTGTTTTGGATTAGAAAAAAATCATGTACAGAGGAAAATGAAATAAAAAGAGAGAAAGAAACAATTTCACAAACAATAATAGAGATTCAATATCAGATATAATGAGCAAAATTCATTTAAAAAGACAACAAAAGAAGGACAAAAAAGGGAGCAGAGACAAATGAGATAGCATAGCTCAGCTTCTACTGACAATCCACCACATCAGCACCACAAATAAAGAACGTAAAATTCTTCTACTTTTTTCCTCCATGACTCAGACTATGAAGCAAATAGTATAGCACGCTGATCATAGCTTTAAAAATTTCATCTTCTATCGAAAAACAGCGGAGACGATCTTAGCATAATACGGTGGTTATCTACAGAAAGGTAATACCATCAAGATTCTGTAGGCGGGCGTATGCAGCAGAACCATTTCTTCTGAAACACAGCAGAAAAATTATCCACATGAGGGAAAGGTGTAACAGCTCATAAAGAAATCGCAAAATAGATCATTTTCCCCCCAATTTCCCCCTACTGATGGTTGATTAAACAAATAGAAGCGAGAAAAAAAAAGGATTGGAGCATCATTCCAAAGTCCAAAAGCATCTATTGCATTTCAATAAAAAAAAATAAATAAATGCATTTTGATACTTAATTGATGCATTTTCAAGATCAAACAAGAACACAAGTCTAATTAATTGGAGAAGTCGGTTATAAGATAATTCTTAGGGGTATTTGGCCTACCGACTTCATAAGTTGGTGTTAAATAACTCAACTTCACCAACTTCAATAGTGTTCAATTAAATTTTGCACATTTATCGACGAACTTCATCTTTCCCTCTTTCTCTCTCTTGCACATTTATCGAAGAACTCTATCTTCATAACTCTACACTCCAAATGCAGACTTCCTAACTCCAATATATTAACTTCAGCCTTTAGAACTCAACTCAGCGCTTCAAACACCCCTTAGAAGAAAAGTTTGTATCAAGATATAAACCAAAGAACTGAAATGAAATTGAAATATAAAAGGTAAAGAAATACAATGACTCTCCGACTATTCGAGGTACTTTTCGGGGACCACCCCTCAAGAGTATACTCACTCATTCTAAACCAAGAAAACTATCTTTTACCTTCATCTCTTCTCATTCCCTCTATTTATAACCAACCACTTATATCCTAATGGTATTCAGAATGGGCATGGATGAGCGTAAATGTCACCATGAACAGGAGATATATATCAGGCATGATAGAAAAGGCTAGGAAAAAAATTGCGTTTATAGCATCTTACAGCCTGAGGTTTGCCAGGATCTGCTGCATGTTTGGCCTGAGGTGCCTTTCCAGGTGATTCAGGTTGGCCACCGGTTTTCTTCTCATCTCTTGCCTTATTAAAGATCACAGTGAAGCCCTCTGCAGAAGCAGGATTATTAACATCCCATTCACCGAACTTCGGTAGTGGCTGACCCTTCTCCTGTTAGAATACATACATTCAGTCCCTATACTTCGGAGTTTAATGCATGTCTGATTCAAACCATTAAAATAATTATGTCTCTAAACTTTGATTATACTTCTATCCAGTCCCTACCATTAACAATTAACACCATTAAAGGAATGCTTAAATAGCATGCCTATTTAGTTTCTGTTAATAATACCAAGGATTAGATAAAAGCATAGTCCAAAGTTTAAGACCAAACAGAAAATTATAAAACTTCAATGGACCAAATAGAGCTAAAGTGCATAAACCAAATTTATAATTTAACCCAACAAAACTATCTTCCTTGCTACAAGTCATAGTTGTGTCAATCAAAAGAAGTCATACACTGAATAATGAAAATAAGGATTCAATTATTGAACCTTTAATCTCCTAAAATATATAGATCGTGGATTTCGATGTTTTAAGTTGAAGGACTAACTGCTCTTTCTTCGATCAATGAGCTAAAAACAGGATAATCCATGATTAACAGCAGAAATCAGAAATTAGACAAAATAGATGAGAGATGAGAAAATGATGGGGAAAAAAACTAGCAACGTTTGTTTACAGCTGATTTAAATTTGAAATATCCTTTATCAATCAGAACTCTGTCAAGTACAATAACTGGTGGATCAAGTTCCATAACGAAAAACTAAATTACCCCCATGAACCGAACCATGATAATGGAAACTCACTTCAAAAACAAACAAAAATGATTGATGAGATCAGAGTGAATAGGAAATATTTCAGAAAATTCAAACGAGAGAAATACGTAGGATTCACAAAAATGAAAACCAAATCCTTCGAATTAAACGAAGAAATACAGAAATTATAATAATGGGGAAGAAAATCCAGCCACAACAAGCATCAGCGAATCTCCAAAAAGGGGGGAAACAATCAAGGCAGTGAATCTAAAGGGAACAAAGAAAAGAGGTATCATGAAATGGGAAAACCAACAATCAAGTAATAGAAAAAAACCCAATTGAGGAAAGAAAAAATCAAATCGAATCAATCAAGGAAAAAAGGGATCGCGATAAATCGAGAAGGGAAAAAAACAGGAATTGGATTGGAGAAAGAGGAATGACATACCGACATGAATTCGAGAAAGTTAAGGAAAAGGGAGAATTTGGTTTGCCAGTAAACGAAGAATCGAAGAAGGGAAGAAAGAGGATGGCCACACCAGACACAGGAGAAGAGCGAGCGAGAGAGACAAGAAGAAAAGAAGAGGGCTTTGTTTCGGCCAAATCGTGCTTATTACACAACGGACAGCGCCTTTTTATTTCGTCCTCTCAAAAAAAATAATAATAATAATAATGATGATAATAATTTAACACTATTTCTAAATATAGAAAAATAAACCATAATATTTATGGTCTATATGTACCTAGATTATATCTATTATGATATTTTATTATTTATAAATATTTTAAGTAGTTTTATCATTTAAAATAATTTTTCTAATAATAATAATAATAGAAAAAATATTATTTTCATCTCTATACTTTAAAGTTTGTTTAATTTTCGTTCATGTATTTTTAATTGTCTAATTTTAGTCTTTATACTTTTGATAAATCTTAAATTTAGTATCATAAAATTAATTTTTAACAAAATTAGTTAAATAATAATAATAATTTTCAGGTAAAGAAATATCATATGTGGATATGTTTTTCAAAATTTATAATAAAATTTCTTATATATAACAAAAAGTTTTCTAAAAATAAATAATAAACTAGGAAATGAAACTAGATTTAAGATTTATTAAAAGTACATTAACTAAAATTGGACAATTGAAGGTATAATGACCAAAATTGAACAAGCATCAAAGTATAAGGATAAAAATAGTATTTTAACTTAATATTTATTTATTATCATTATTTTATATAATACGAGAGATGGGGGAATCAAACCTCTAATGTAGAGATTAAGGTTGATAGTATAAACTTTAAAATATTGACGAAAAATATTAATTTATATTCTAAAATTTTTGAAGTTGTGTCAAAAACTATTCTTCTATTGATTTTTAAGGTTAATGAGCGATTACTCGTAAAAATAGTGATACATGTGACAAAGATGTCACACATACCTCTAAAGTTAAGAATTTGTTTCAAATTTTTAATTATGTCATTATTTCAAGATTTTGATTTTAATTTTTAACTTTCAAATTGTTTCAAACCATTCAGTAGCTTCCGATTTATATGATGATATTATGATTTGACCTAAGTTTAAAAAGAAAAGGGAGGTCGCATGTAGGCATACTTGGCAATGAGTTGTAAAAAAAATTGAAGAATTTAAATCATATTAAGAAAAAAGGTCTCAATTTAGAGGGAAAAAAACAAATTTAAAAGAAAAAGTTTTAGTAGAAATAGTAGGAAAAGGTAAAAATGAAAGCTTGGTGAGAGATTTTTATTTTATTTATTATTGTTTTTTTAAAACAACAGATTGGTGAAAGGATGATGTTTATGAAAAAAAAGTTAAATTATACATTTGATCCGTTTAGTTTAAAGGAAGCTAGAATTTAGTTTTTATGATTTGATCAAATCATGAGGACTATTTATAAGGTTCTTATCAAACTACAGGGATTGAATTCTAATTTCTAAAAGTATAGAGGTTAAATTCTAACTTATCTAAAACTATAGGAACCAAATTTGTAATTCAATCAAAAAATGTGGAAAAGTTGAGTCCTTCAAAAGTATGGGTTTATGGAACAAAAGATAAAAAATAGGAAGGTAAAACTACACTACATGGGATCTAATGGCAACACTAGAGGGGTGAATAGGATTATCTACCAATTTTAATTTTATAATTCGAAATGTGACTATTAAATTTTAATTTTAATTTTAATTTAAGAAAATCAAATAGCATCAAGCAATAATTCAAGTTAGTAACATATATCACAATTATGCAAAACAACAAAATAATCCTAACATTCAATCTACAAATTAAAAAACAAATTAAGTGCAAAAGTAAGGTGAGTTTAGGGAAAAAAAGACACCAGATTTATAGTGGTCCAGCAATGTGCCTACATCTACTCTCAAGAATCCTTCTTAAGTATTTTATTTGGAAATATTCTCTTGCAGATGAGAATAAAACTTACACGATCCTCTTTTTTTCTCATCTCGACTAAAGAGCAACTCGGATCCTTTTCACTCTTCTTTTTCTTCATTTATGTCCAATTTGAGTGATTCAACATGCATAGAAACTGTTTCTCCGAGCTCTATACTATGGACACTTTAAAACACTAAAGTCATCATTAAATAAACTTTTGTTATCATCAAAATATATAGTATGATTAAAGCTCATAAGGTTAATGCACTAAATAATAGATGTTAAAAACAATGTTATAACACTCAATAGGACAACTCAGAGAAATAGTAGACAAAAGCAACATAGAAATTGGTAACCCAGTTCGGTAAATACCACCTACTTCTGAAGGGCAGTGTGCCCAAAAAAGATAAATCTACTAATGTAAAGTAAAGTAATTATAATGTTGTACTTATCTGTTGAGACAGGCAATAACAGTGACACACATCTAACTATACACTTTGAAATAACACTTAGGCTCTCTCTAAACAGGAGACTCCCTCTCAATATATCTTAGGTTCCTCCTAATCATGAGTCTCCTTCTTTATGTATTGTTTATCTTTCTTGCTTCAAGTTATCACTTCACCCTATGAACTTGGGCTCCCCATAAATAGAGAATCATTCTCAATTTCAATATGAACTTAATCGGTATTCTCCAAGTGAGAATGTATAGAAAACAAAAAACAAACACACTACCTTCACAGAAAAGGACACACATAAGAGGTTTTCAATGAGATTACATGTAACCATCAACAATAGTCTTTTTTTCATGGACTTGCTAAACCTAGCAAACAATATCATGACCCTTAAATATGTACTAGAGTGGAAAAGGTAACCTTAAAAGACATTCTGAATCATAAAAAAAAGAACCACAATGAAGGAGAATAAACTATCAAAATATTCCCAATAAAAAAACAAAAAGATATGAAAGAACCACATCTTGAAAACAACAATAGCCTACCAGAAACTACAAGTATTAAGACATTTCGTCTAACAACCCTCGTAAAAACACCAAAACACGACTTTAAAAGGTATTGTCTACCATAAAACTCTAACACAAAGAGAACAACAACGAAAAATGATTTTTTGATGCAAGAAGATAATTTTTATCCTCAAAGATAAGAACCTGATTGAGAAAAATGGTCCCTAGGTTGAACTATTTTGGGTTTCTTTGTTTGTTTCTCCCTCTTCACAAGTTTATCAAAAAAATAAATAGAAAAGTAGTTTTGTTTCTTTAAAATTCAAAAATAAAAATGAAATATTTTCAAAATTAAAGGCAATGATTGAAAGTTACCATAGGTTCAAACATAAATGTAAGGAATTTTAACATCATAATAGTCAATTTCTTTGAAGTTATCTTGAGTTGGAAAAAACCAATTTAAAAACAACTCTTATAAATACCTTATTTTTCATATAGATACTCCTTTTTTTTTTTCTGATATCTCTAATTCTTATACCAATTTTCTCACTAATCAAATGGGATCAAACTTCGTATTAACTCACATTCAACTGGTAATGTAAAACCTTGTTAAAACATCTAAGTCCTAAAGTCTCTTGGTGGTTCCATTATTTTCTTTCTTTTTTGCTACTGTCTACATGCTTTGATTGAACTGCATATATTTTTAGAGATTGGAGAATAGAAGAATGGGAGTAAGAGGGTAGCGAAGAATGGAGGAAAAAAAAGAGAAAAAATAGAAAAGTAACCAACATAGGTTGAAGTAAATGAGAAAAAGGAAATAGAAGAGGAAGATGATATGATGTAGGTAAATGATTTTCATACATATGCATACTAACAATAAAAACCTTGGTGAACTCTCTTTTCTAAAGATTAAAGATATTAATACAACTTTTAAATATTTGGAGAACTATTTATTAAATGAAGTACTAACGATTTCCATCTATACACTAGTAGTAAGGTATTTTTTTAACTTTTCTTTTTCAATTTAAGGATATTAATGAAAATTTTAAATAAAAAAAAGTACTAACAATTTTCATCCAAAAATTACGATAATTGGTAAGAATAGTTTAGATTTTTCTAAGGGTATTAATACTTTTAAAATTTGAGAGATATTTTTTAAGCAAAAAATAATATTCAATGACACCCCTCCCCAGATTACCATCTTAATCTGAGAAGGGATGTGAAGACAATAATTATCAACCCTCTTATTACAACTACTGCCCAACATACTCCTGAAAACTTCTATCCTTAGCACCTGTTACACTTGATTAGCAATTTATAATCCTCTAAACCTTAACACACAGTTTCAGCAACAGCTTTAAGCATATAAGTTACTGCTAATCAGAAATATCAACATCAACATACATAACAGTTTTCATAAACCACGCCCATACACAACATTTGTTCAATACAACTCTACCATTTCCCCTGCCATGGGACATAAAACTAAATAATAAAACATGATGAGCCACCTAAATTTTCGCTCTCTATGGGTCTGAGCAGAATTGCTAGGTCTTGGGACATCGACTGCTACCTGAGGAGGAAAACATTTTTAAAGAGTGAGCTGGAGAGTAACTATCTTAAATAAAATATACTTTGAATCATAAATAACGTGAACTTGCTTATCAAGGAAACGATTATAAAATCATAATCAAGGTTTTGGAAATGGAACTGAAATCTTAAAAATATATCATATAAAAGAAAACCCTGAAATAAACTCATTCGTATCTTTCTAAAAACCCCACTACTCCACTATCTGAACATGTGGGAGAGCCCTTTTTCTCTATCCCTAATAACCTTAGTTGAGAAAGGGCCCTTTTGTTCGATCTCATCAACGTCAATAACATAGTCATATGTACACGTAGAGCTGAATTGGGTCCTAATCACCCTACCATAACTTTGGTGTCAAGGATCCCTAACATCATTGAAATCTAGGTATCTTATCATACCTTTGTTACCAACATTGGAGTAGGGTTTGTACAAGGCACCAAAATTTAGACATATAGAAACATATACATAATACATATTTGAAATAATCATACTTCATGGTTTCATATCAACGCATAGTGCCTTGTAAACATGAAGTATACTTATGTTATTTCCTTGATAAATTTCATCATGCGGTTAGGCTTACTGGAAAATGCATGTTGAACTCATAAATAACTTCTTCGTTTAAAAGCATGGATCATGAGGTCAACATTCATTTTAAGGCATGCGTTAAAGAAAATCATGGTATAAAAATCTCATATAAAATGCCTATATGTTAAAACCATTCATAAAAATAACATTGGAAAAACATTTATTAAAACCTGTCATGCATTATTTTAAGCTACTTATCCAAGGGGTTGTACGCCTCTCCTATTTGTGTTTGCCCTGAAAAGAAAAGGTCTTGTTGAGCTTAACGCATAACTTAACTTCACCGTATATTGATAGTCATCGCATCATAACTAAGTTCGGCACATCTAACTATCTTCACCGCATTAGCTATCCTTAGCCATTTTACCTTATAACTTGGCTAATAATTGAAAATCCTTCCTCAATATGCTCAGGTAAGCACTGAAACGCCTTCTCAGTCTATGCGCTAGAAAACATTTGGTAAAACAATAATAGTTTGCCAAGAATTCTTTAACCTTCAGACTCTTCAGATGGCAGCAACACTCCTCATTTAGGTGCTAGAAAACATTTGGTAAAACAGTCTCCTTCGTTGTGAAGCCTATTTATACTTGGGCGTGCATGAAGAGTTTGCTTAATTAATTGTCACCTGGCATGCTTATCCTTTCATTGACGTTTACAAGGCTGTCCCCTGGCATACTTACTCGTTAATTAAGCTGAATTTCTCAGTTTAACTTCATCGCATGGTCTTGCAATCACTTAAGCCTTTTCTCTTAAACGCATAAACTTCTGTCGCATAGTTTAATAGAGTTGCCTGCATGGTGCTTTATAGCTTCAATGCATGGAGTCCACTAAGTCCTCTGAGCATTAACTTCTTCCTACTTCACCCAAGTCCCAACATTCCACATTTAACATATTTTCTTGCCCTTTTCCAGCTTGCCATTATTATTCTCAACACTCTATGTGTCGACTATGTTCTCAACCTGGACATATATACTCGTAACACTTAGAAAATTTTCTTCTTTCACATTTCAGACACATCATTTAATTAAACATACTTAACCTACTTTTTCCATTATTGTTAATACACACCTTAAACACTTAATTAAGAGAATTTAAACTTAATTAACTTAGTAAAATAAGTTCAGGGGTTTACAATTTACCTTCCCTTAAAGAAATTTCATCATCAAAATTTTCCTAAAACTTCTCATGTGAACAGGTGTGGATATTTTTTTTTCATTTGATCTTCAACTTCCCATGTAGCCTCCTTAACTTCATGATTTCTCCACAAGACTTTTACTAATGGAATAGTCTTGTTTCTTAACACCTGCTCTATTCTATCTAAGATTTGAACTGGTTCCTCTTCATAAGATAAATTTTCCTTTAATTTCACTAGTTGTTCTTGGAGAATATGAGTAGGATCAGGTACATACTTCCTTAACATAGATACATGGAAAACATCATGTATCTTGGGTAATTCAGTAGGTAAAGCTAACTTGTAGGTTGTTGTCCCTACACGTTCAATTATCTCATAAGGTCCTATATATCAAGCTTAGCTTACCTTTCCTACCAAATCTGAGTATTCCTTTCCATGGTGATAGCTTTAGGAATACCCGATCTCCAATCTCAAGTACTAACTATTTTCTCCTTTTATTTGCATAGCTTTTCTATCTATCACGAGCTATCTTCATATTTTTTCTAATTAACTTAACATTTCTTGATGTTACCTAAACTAACTCTGGTTCTATTTGTTGGGGTTGATGCCCTAAAGTCTCATGTTCTATAGTTTGTAAACAGTTTCTACGAACACATATGATGTATAATATATGATATTTTACTTCACTTCTTGATTTTGTTCAGTTCTTTGTTTTATTTGCTTTACCACAAAACCAATAAACCTAAAATCCCTAGTTAACTATATATAACTTAAGCACATATGTAGTGACATACAAGTGGATCATGTCTTAAGTGATAACCAAAATGGTCTATAGTATATGGATATATAAGGGAAACCTTATCCTGGTAACGCTACGGATGCAGACCACTTTGTGGAATAGTCACAATTGTTATGACTTGTCACAGATGGTCTGATCCTGATCATTCATGTAGAGGACATGTGAGCGGGGGCGTCCTATACAAAGAGTTTGTATAAAACCTAACCACGAAGTGTTAATATCTCTTTATATAACACCGTTCATGACAGAGACTTCACTTCACTAGAATGACCATAGGTAACATGACCTCAATCCTGAGTGAGTTGGGAACTCCTGCCATTGAGGGCGGTTCTTTGATTTGTATAAGTGCGAGTGGGTAGGTCACCGACTCAAACCTACCACTTTGGGGATTCGTCTAATTTGGGAGCTGGGAACTCAACTACACAAGAAGGAATTCACTCTTTCCCGAATCAGAGGTAAGTAGATAGATAACTCCCTTAAGGACTGATTCTACGGCTTGAACAATGTGTCGCCACACACCTTCTCTTGGCCCAAGAAGTGTTCACACATAGTTGGACTATGTTATATTGTTCATTAAAGGAATCAATGGTACTTAAGGAGTGAGATGTAACTACAGGGGCAAAATAAAAAATTAGCTCAGCTGTACTTACGAGCATCTGTGAAGGGTCATCGTACTCATGATTGTTTATATCCGATGGACGCAAAAATATATCAGTGGTAAAAAGAGTTCAGCTGTTGGTCTTTAGTGTAATGTCTGGTAGTTAACGAATGGTGAATCTCATGGCTAAAGAGTTTAGTCAGCTTTTCACGTACCATTAGAGCTTCGAGCCACAGGTCCATAAAGTTCTTTTTGTAGCTTGGATAAAGTTGAGAATCGATTTTTGGGTCTGTTTGAAATATTTGAATTGACAAGAGGGAGTTCGATTATATATAATATAATTGAACTAGTTAATTATATATGATATAATTGACTAAATGTATGAGATACATTATTTTGGAGAAAATTAGGTATAAATATGATTTATATCAAGTAGAGGAGAAATTACTATAGTAGATATAAGATATCAAACTATAGGTTAAGAATCTGGTATGATTATATTGATTAATTAATTAATTAGGTGGTTATGTGATCATTGACCGAGAATTTCTCCTAAATCGTGCTAAAGTGGGAAGATCAATTTCGATTATTGTAACTAAACAATAAAAATGAAAATTGTTTTCATTTTGCGTGCTACGAAAAGAAGAGTTCAAAAATTCGCTCACGGTGTGGAAACTTCATGATCGCTTAGTTGAAAGCTTATACGATAGCGCTCATCGCCTAAACGATCACACACTCACACACTAAACAATCGCACGCAATTTCTAAACGATCACTTAGCGCGTCAAGCTGATCTAAACGATTAGTTACTATTTACTAGACGATTGCTTAGTAAAACTGTAACGATATTTTTATATCTTTAAGCATGTGGACAAATATGAATGTGAATGAATGAACAAGTCCATGTCCCTAGCAACGGTGCCATAAACTTGTAAGGATACGGGATGTATGTTGTGATGTGTATGTGATGTATCACTTTTTTTTTATTTTTTATTTTTTATTATTATTTTCATCAACGCAAGTCACTAAGACTTTGCGGTATTCATTTTCTTTTAAACAATCATTCACAAAAATTTAAGAACAACACAATTTATGCATAGAAGTAGGGAAATTGAACAAAGTACGGAAATTAACGCAATTAAATTAAATGAACAGTAAATTCATAAAGCAATAAAAGCTAGTTTTAAGGAAACAATAAATAGCGCAATGCATAGAGCAATAAAGAAGGCAATTAAGAAAGCAATTAAACATAGATTTTAGAGATGCTGATTGAAAGAAATTTCTCAAGATTACCGCAATCCATATCTCTGCAGGCGGTCAAACTTGTCTGCACAATGTCATCAAGGACATTGTTCACCTCCTTGCCTCATCCCGCAGTGTGTACGGGAAGAGATACAATCTAATTCCTTCGGGAGTCACACCGGGTATGGAGAATGTGTTGCACATTTCTACGAAGCTGGTCAAATGAGCATGTGTGTCTTCTCCTATCCTGCATTTTAGATCATTTGAAGCACGACCGACCTTATCTCAAACCTTGCATTCTCCACAACCGTAGGTCTTGAAATTTCAGGGCTTAATTTGGTTCTGATGTGTTCCTACGCGAAAAATACAATTGATCTCTAAGTCAGTTTAGAATTTCTGGATCAATTCCAGTACTCATAAACCGTCAGCCTGTTCTTCACGTTAAACAGACAGTACAAAGAGATCTGTCCTGCAACATACCACAAAAGTATTCAACACTAACCGTTACCAATCCCTGGCAACGGTGCCATAAACTTGTAACGATATTTTATATCTTTAAGTATGTGGACAAATATGAATGTGAATGAATGAACAAGTCCATGTCCCTGGCAACAGCGCCATAAACTTGTAAGGATATGGAATATATGTTGTGATGTGTATGTGATGTATCGCTTATACACACTACTGAAGATGCAAAATGATTCAAGTTCATGTTGCCATAAACTTGATGACATAGATTTGATCTCTTTTTCTTTTTCTTTATCTAACTTTAACGCATGGTTTGTGAATGAAATGAATGATGTGTTGTATATGCACTCAAGTATTTTGCGATAAAGAGAATTTTTTATGCGATACTACGTTCTAAATATGCGTTGATGGTGATATGCTCGTAGTATGCGATGGAGTACTGCATGTCACAAGTTTCTTTGCGCTGAAACCAAGTATAATTTCAATGCAAGTTTCTCAGACTAATCCGAGGTCGAACATAGGGATTGTTTTCGTTAATGCGTTACTTATGTGACATATGCGACTGGTTTAACAATGAATAAAGAATTTGGGTTTATACAGAAATATAAATTGAGTTGAAAGAACATTGCGTTAATAAAGTAAAATCCTAAACTAATATGATACAAGATACAAGATACATGATACACAATACTGAGGTCGAGAACTGACTGTGAAGTTGTACAAAGAATCGATGTATGCGATGGCAAGTCTTTATGAATGAAGCAAAAAGAGAAAGAGTAAATAGTAAAAACATCGCAAGTTTGTCATTTGCGTTAAAGATGCAACTAAGATTCCGCTTTCCCTTGGCGTACACTTCTCGGTGATCGGCCACGTCCCCATATCTCTATGGTGAAACAGGGATGAATGTGATGAATGCAAGGTTGTTTCCATCTTTGGAAATACTTCTTGCTTTAGTTAATGCATTCTTCCAACCTTCTCTCGATAGGCGGAATAAAATCTTCACTTCTGCTCTCACAGGTGAAGATGCCGTCGAGCATGCTTTAGCTAAACTTAATTATTTCCTTAAACAATTTAACTCACTCGTTTAATTCTTGCTATTTACCCAGGGGATTAAGAACACATCATGGAGAAAATGGATTATGGATGTACGGAAAGAGACAGAGAGATGACAATGGTGGCTATCATAACATTTAATTCTAAAATTAAGTGTCTGATACATGTTGTGAATGAAAGATTAAAGAAGATGAATACAGATGATGAAATAAAGATTAGAAACAAATGCAGAAAGAGTGTCAATGTCTTGACACAGATCCCAACAGAGATAGTGCTTACCGGCGTGTAGAAGTGGTGGAGAGGAAAGCTTCCCTCTCAGGCTTGGTTTGTCGGTAGAATTGACCTTCATATAGGGCTTCAACTATGGGAATTGGAAGGATTCTCTGCTCGGAGACTCACCTCTCGCCCTTGTCTCATGGTTCTCCCAGATCTACTCTGGATAGTCACTTTAGACCAGCCTCTCTCTCAGAATGAGTATATGCACGTCTCTATGTATACATATATGTACCAGTATTTGTACTTGTATATCTTTTCAGCGAATTTGAAGAAGCTATTTATAAGCGAGGCCTTAGCTCTTTGAATTTGTGGTCCCCACTGTATAGTTATGGTAGTTCCTGAAATGGCGGAATGGAAAATTTCTTCTATTACGCAATCAATCCGTTAGAAATGCACAACTAAAAGCTGTACATTTGCCAGAATCTTCCCCAAATGCGTTGGTCATCACATCTTCGATCTATCGCCGCATGCGGTGTTTTTTTATTACCGCATGCAGTTGAAATTGCGTTAATCACTAGAGCTCTTGATCGATTGTCGCATGCGCCGTCATTGCGTTGATCATCTCTTCGTTCTTGATTGATGGGCACAATACGACGTAGATACGTTGTTCATTTTGTCTTTGAGCCATGAATGCATGCGGTGACTTATTTCCTGCAAAACAAAAACTGAAACATTTTATTCTACTATCGCAATGGTATTAATGGGTGTATTGACGACGTTTCATAATTTTCGCATTTCTTAGCCAATTTATATACTATCGACGCAACTTTTCTTTCTTTTAGCCGCAATATCTAAATAAAACAGTATAAATAACTTGTATTTCTACAAGTTATCAAAAACCTACACAATCGTGTACCTTTTCCTAAACGAAAAACACCTGACTATACTATAGTCATCTACTATCTCCCACTTGCTTGTTCATTCTACACAATCGACTTTTCCTCCTCCCTCTACCAATTCCATCAAAGTCCACTCTTTGGATTCTCACTCTGAGAATACCAAGGGCTTTGAGTGGTGGTGTCATCCCCGGTTGCTGCTTGTTCGTGCGCTGTCGTTCGTGTAGACGATCGTGGTGCTGTTAGGCGACTGATTGCTGGGTGATAAGAACCGTAGAGGAGTCACTTCCGCTGGATTGAGTTTGAGTGAAGATTGTCTTCAACTAGTACGTTTACTCAATTTGTTGTATTTTAATTGTTAAAGCATACCTATAATTAGTGTTACAATGCATATCTGTTTGTTAGAATGTGTGTATGGTAATTTCGTCAAAATGAAATAGGAAAGATCCGAACTCGCTCATGGGTACTCTTGTTTAAGAGTTTCTTCACTATTAACTGTCTTTCACTGACCTCATTCCAACAAATCGGAGTTCTACAAGGTATTTCATACAAAGCCTCATACAGTGCCATACCAATACTGGAATATAACTATTATTATAAGCAAATTCTGCTAATAATAAATGTGTATCCCAACTACTTTTAAAATGCAATACACATCTCAACATATCTTCCAAAGTCTGGATCGTTCATTCTGACTGTCCATCTGTCTATGGATTAAAGGTTATACTAAAATGCAAATTAGTACCAGGTGTCTTTCGCAAACTAGTCCAGAACTTTGAAATGAATCTTATCTCTGTCTGATATAATAGATACTAGAGCTCCACTTGGCTCACAAGTCGGTCAACATATAACTTAGCCAGCTGGTCCAAAGTAGATGTATCTTTAGTGGGGAAAAATTTTACTCTTTTTGTCATCTTGTCCATTATTACCCAAATACCGTCATAACCATTACGTGTCCTAGGTAACCCAAACATAAAATCATTGGTCACATGCTTCCATTTCCATTCAGGTACTGGAAGTGGGTTCAACAAACCTGCAGGTCTCTAACGTACTGGCTAAACCTGCTGACAGATCAGACATCTGTCTACATAACTGGCTTTGTCTTTCTTCATCCCCAACCACCAATATAACTTCTTCAATGCCCTGTACGTCTTGGTGCTACTTGGGTGCATAGCATAGGCTAAATCATGTGCCTTTCTAGTACGATATTTTTCAATAGCTCATCATTAGAAACACATAACATGTCATCCTTCATTAAAGCTCCATCCTGTCTTAGAATAAAATGTGATCTCTACAGTTGTTTAACTTCTTCAATCAATTTGCTGAGATTATCGTCTATCATTTGACCCTTGATGATATCATCTACTAGTGTAGGTCTTAATGTTCTACCATGTCTCCCAAATGACCTACTGTCAGAGTTGCATTAGCTCCTTTGAACTCTTGTAGCAACCTTCCCCTTAAAAAAATTCAACATGTCTCTGGAACAGCTCGAATTTCTGCTCAAAGCATCTACTACCACATTAGACTTGCCTGGGTGGTAGTCAATAGTGCAATCATAATCTTTTATCAACTTGTCTCAGATTTAACTTCTTCTTATCAAAGATATATTTCAAACTCTTATGATCTGTAAAGATATGGCATTTCTCACCATATAAGTAATGTCGCCATATCTTTAATGTTAGTACAATAGTTGCTAATTCCAGATCATGAGCAGGGTAATTATCTTTACGTTTCTTCAGTTGCCTGGAAATATAAGCTATAACCTTACCACTTGCATCAACACATACCCCAAACCCGGTCTAGATGCATCACAATAAATCTCAAATTCCTTTCTTGGCACTAGAAGAATTAAGATTGGTGCAGTTACCAATCTTTACTTCAAATCTTAAAAACTTCATTCACGGTTATCTGTCCATTCAAATTTAACATCTTTTCTGGTCAAATTGGTCAATGGAAGGGCTATTTTCAAGAAGCTCTCTACGAACTTCCTGTAGTAACCTATCAGGCCAAGGAAACTACGTACCTTTATTACTGAGGTAGGTCATCCCATCTAACTACAGCTTTAATCGTCTGAGAATCAACGCTAACACCTACTACAGACACCACGTGTCCACCTAGTCGAGCTAGAACTCACATTTGCTGAACTTAGCATATAATTGTTTATCTCATAATGTTTGCAATACTATCCTCAAATGTTCTGCATGTTCTTCTTTAGTTCCTGAATACACTAGGATATCATCTATGAAAACAATCACAAGTTGATCTAAGTATGGATGAAATATTTTGTTCATCAAATCCATAAACACTGTTGAGGCATTAGTTAAACCAAGTGGCATAATTAAAAACTCATAATGTCCATATCTGGATCGAAAAGTTGTCTTAGGAATATTTGACTCTCTAATCTTCAATTGGTGGTAACCTGATCTCAGATCAATCTTTGAAAAGATTGATGCTTCTTTCAGCTAATCAAACAGCTCATCGATACGAGGTAACTGATACTTATTTCTTATAGTTACCTTGTTCATTTGCCTGTAACCAACACATAATCTGAGTGTGCCATCTTTCTTCTTCACACACATAATCGGTGCTCCCCAAGGTGACACACTGGGCCTAATATAGCCCTTATCTACGAATTCCTATAGTTGAGTTTTAAGTTCCTTCAAATCAATTGTAGCCATCTTGTACGATACCTGTGAGATATGTGTTGTTCCTGGTATCAAGTCTATAGTAAACTCTACCTCTCTATCTAGTGGTAACCCTGATAACTCTTTAGGAAATACATCAAGGAACTCTTGTACCACAGGAAAATCCTCTGGTCTTATCTTCCTCGGTCGAGAAACCGTTACATGGGCCAAATATGTTATACAACCTTTACTCAATAACTTTCTAGCATAGTTTCTAGCACCGTATCAATATTCAATGTAAACATACTAGAAATAAATGAATGAGTTGCTCTTGGATCAAATAAAATATGTGCAGGTCTATCATGAATAAAAACTGTACCAGTAACAACATTTAGTGCATTCTCAGCCTCCTACTGGGTCATGGCGTAAACCTTGCCCTGCTGACGTGTCCGTCCCACTATACCCTTTTGTTTGGCACTACTAGTGTCCTCATCACTTGCAATGCCTACCATAGGCTGCATCATAGTCTGAGATGCTGCCTTCTGCTCAATCTGTGCACCTAAAATCAATTGAGGACATTCCCTCCTGAAATGCGCAGGTTGTCCACACTGATAGCAGACATTCTACCCCTCATAACATTATCCTATATGAAATTTGTCACATTTGGTACACTGGGCTTTCTATGCTGGCCACTGATTCCCCAGAACGTCTAAATCTAGATCTCCCAACTGTCTGATCGGATCTCTGTCTAGCTCTCCTCTGCTAACTACCAGCTATATTGCCCTAAGAGGTCATTGGACCATTAAAAGAAGGCCTAAAATATCTCCTGTCAAACTCTCCTAGAGTGAATTTCCTCTTCTCCCCTATAGAGCCTTCCCTGTCCTACCTATCCTCTATCAGGCTCTCTTCCACTCGCATGGCAATCTCAACTAACTGGGAAAAATCTGTCCAATTAGTTGTAGCAGTAATGGGATTTTGTATCTCTCTTCTCAAACCAGCCTTAAAACATCTACATCGGCCTTTCTCTTCAGCTATGATCGTAGAAGCATACTTGGACAACTCGGTATACTTCTACTCGTACTCAGCGACTGTCATATTATATTGAACAAGCTTCAGGAACTCGTTCCTCTTCGCCTCATGATATGAAGCTAGATAATATTTATCTTCAAAAATTCTTTTAAACTCATCCCATATCATTTCTTCTGATCTGTTCTTCTAGAATCAATCACTCTCCACCACTGCTCTGCACGTTTCTATAGCAAAAATACTGCAACTTGACCTTACAGTCCTCAGGACATCCAGTTTCTTGAAAACTTTTCTCTAACTGAATTAACCATACCTCAGTATCTCCTGGGTCAGTCATACCTTCGAAAGCAGTGGCACCCAGTGCCTTCATTCTCTCAATATAATTCTTCTTTCTCAGGATCCGCTGGTACCAATCCTACACTAGCTGTCAATCTCTGAGCAATCCTATCAAAGACTCTATCTTCCATCTGAGAATCTACTTTGACCTGGGGGGAAGGGTAATAGACTCTCCCTTTGATGTAGCTTTTTGCACTATCGGTTCTATAACTAACTCTGGATCCCTTCGAGCCACGGGATCTTAGTAGGGTCACGATCTGTTTCAGCCATCTGTCACGTATACATTATTAGGCTCATAACATTATTCACATGCTCTTAATCTAATGCATGACTCTATTCCCAAAATCTTATACTCTGATACCAACTTGTCACACCCCTTCCCAAATTACCCTCTTAATCTGAGAAGGGATGTGAAGACATCAATTGTCAACCCTTTTTATGACAACTACTCCCAACATACTCTTGAAAACCTATATCCTTAGCATATGTTGCATCTGGTTAGTAGTTTATAATTCTCTAGAACTTAACACATAGTTTCAGCAACAACTTTAAGCATATAATTTATTGTTAATCAGAAATGTCAACATCAATATACATAACAGTTTTTATAAACCATACCCATACATAACATCTATTCAACACAACTATACCCTTTTCCCCTGTCATAGACATAGAACTAAATAACAGAACATGATGAGCCACCTAAATTTTCGCTCTCTATGGATCTGAGAAGTGACTGGCTAGCAGAACTACTAGGCCTCGGGATGTTAATTGCTACTTGGGGAGGAAAACATTTTTAAAAAACAAGTTGGAAAGCCTAGTGAGTGACTATTTTTAATAAAACATACTTAACTCATAAATAACGTGAACTTGCTTATCAAGGAAACGGTTATAAAATCATAATTAGGATTTTGGAAATGGAACTAAAATCTTAAAAATATATCATATAAAAGAAAACCCTGAAATAAACTCGTTAGCATCTTTCTGAAACCCCCACTATTCTACTGCCTGAACATGTGGGAGAGCTCTTTTGCTCAATCCCTAATAACTTTAGTTGAGAGAGTGTCATTTTGCTCAATCTCATCAACGTTGATAATAGAGTCATACGTGCACGCAAAGCTGAATTGGGTCCCAATCACTTTACCATACCTTTGGTGTCAAGGCTCCCTAACTTCACTAAAATCTGGGTGCATTACCATACCTTCGGTACCAACATTGGAGTAGGGTTTGTACAAGGCACCAATATTTAAATATATAGAAACATATACAGAATACATGTTTGAAATAATCATACTTCATGATTTCATATCAATGCATAGTGCCTTGTAAACATGGAGTATACTTACGTTATTTCCTTGATAAATTTCATCATGCGGAAAAACCTAGCATAGGCTTACTGAAAAAACACATGAACTCATAAATAACTTCATCATTTAGAAGTATGGATCATGAGGTCAACATTCATTTTAAGGCATGTGTTGAATAAAATCATGGTATAAAATCCTCATATAAAATGCCTATGCATTAAAACCATTCATAAAACTAACATTGGAAAAACATTTATTAAAACTTATCACTCGCTGTCTTAAACTACTTATCCAAGAGGTTATGCGCCTCTCCTATTTACGTTTTTCTTGAAAAAGAAAGGTCCTCTGTTCAGTATACTTAGTTCCCCTTTGAGCTTAACGCATAACTTAACTTCACTGCATATTGATAGTCATTGCATCACAACTAAGTTCGACGCATCAAACTATCTTCACCGCATCGGCTATCCTTAGCCATCTTACCTTATAACTTGGCTGATAATTGAAAATCCTTCCCCAAGGTGCTCGGGTAAGTGTTGAAACACCTTCTCAGTCTATGCGATGTGCGTTCATTATGCGACATACTCAAAGCACCTTCGTTATGGATTAACTATGCATCAATGCATAACATCACTAGGTCAGTTGCTTGCTTGTTCTTCGTATGCAGTTGCCTGCTTATTTATCCACAATATCATTTTCAGAATTTGAGCATTATTTCCTCTAGAATTGATTGGAGATTCCTCAAATTCTCCTTTAGTTTGCCGAGAATTCTTCAACCTTCAGAAACTTCAGATGGCAGTAACACTCCTCACATAGGTGTTAGAAAACATTTGGCAAAACAGTCTCTTTCATTGCCATGCCTATTTATACTTGAGCGTGCATGAAAAGTTTGCTTAATTAATTGTCATCTAGCATACCTATCCTTCCATTGACGTTTACAAGGCTTCCACTTGACTTACTTACTCGTTAATTAAACTGAATTCCTTAGCTTAACATCATCGCATTGCCTCGCGGTCACTTAGGTCTTCTCTCTTCAACGCATAGTTCAACAAAATTGGTCGCATGGCGCCTCATAGCTCCAACACATGATTCCTCTGAGCGTTAACTTTCTCCTACTTCACCCGAGTCTCAACATTTCACACTTAACATATTTTCTTGCCCTTTTCTAGCTTACCATTCTTATTCTCAACTCTCTATGCATCAGCTATGTTCACAACCTAGATGCATATACCCGTAACACTTAGAAAATTTTTCTTCTCTCACATTTCAAACACATCATTTAGTTAAATGTACTTACCATACTTTTTCCATTAATGTTAATACACACCTTAAACACTTAGTTAAGAGAAGTTAAACTTAATTAACTAGTAAAACAAGTTCAGAGATTTACAAAGGGTGTACAAAATATAGACCGAACCGACGAATCGGGCCAAATCGAACCGAAACGACTAGGTTCGGCCTCGATTTTCAGCGGTTCAAAATAATGTAAACCAATCTGTACAGTTCGATCCTTGGTTTTGCTCAAAACCAGATCGAACTGAACCGTGAACACTCCTATTTAATGTATTTTCCATAATTTCGCCCAATTCAAATCTACCTTTTATATATAGGCTTCAGGCATTTTGAGTACAATTTAGACACTTCCTACAAAAGCCAAAGTTAAAAAAGTAATTTTTCTTTTTAAGGCAATCGATTGATTTCATGAATTACTTTTTTTGCTAACTTTACCTTTAATCTCTTTTATTTCTTGTGACACACACCTTCCTTTCCTATTTACTTTCTTTATATACTTTATTTCTCAGACCTTTTTCATTTCAAATATCTTTTGTTTTTATTTTAAGAATTTCTTGGAATAATTATTAATTATTCAAAATTATTTTAATCAAATAAAAAGGCACCTTGGAACATTAGGAGCAAATAATGAAAACATTCTATTAACTTTAAAAAACTATTTTATTAAAGTACTAATAATAGAAGTGAATTTGATAAAAACACCTCTTCAAAAGAGACTCCAAGACACATTGGGTGTCTTTCAAAGAGACAATTGACAAGCCTATCAAATAACATTAGGTATACTTTCTTTCTGTAATTTTGTTCCTTGTGTTTTAATGCATTTATTCAAAAAGAAAATTACACTATCTTTCTATTCTCTTTTTCTAGTTTGAATATTGAAAATTATGTCTAAAAACTTTAATCTATAGTGTGTTGATTATTGCACAAACTATTAGTATGTATATTTCAATTTTAACTTTTAAGGGAATGAATATCGACAATTACCTTTAGGTATGTTTACTTTAACTTAAAACGACGTAGTAATTAAATAACAAAAAAAATAAGTAGTTTAATAAAGTGAATGTCACATGTATTGTATAACTTATGATTTAAGCAAGGGGACATGTCTCTTTTGTAAATGGTCACTCTTAGCTTTCTCAAATCAAATCAATAAGAGATTGAATTACAAATACCAATACAAAGTTCTAGAAATATTAAAAACATTATCTCTTAACCCCCACCAATAATTAGAAAGAAAAAAAAAAACAATCAATAACTCAAATCATGTTGGGAACATGTAAAGAGAACATCAAATGGATACATTCAAGTTAAATTACATTTTGTGTACCTAAATTTTTAAGGGGATATCTATTTAATTTTTATAGTTTAAAGGGTGTTATTCAGATTTTGAATTTTGTGTCTAATAAGTCTCTAATTTTTATTTTTAAAAAAATGTGTAGCAAGTAGCAAGTTCTTAAAATTTTCAATGTCCAATCTATTCGACATTTTCTAAAATTTACGGATTTACTAGACACGATTAAAAATTTGTGGTTGTACTAAATGTATAATCCAATTTTATATTAAATAGACTTGTTGATGCCAAATCCGAATAAAATAAAAATGCACATGACCTCATATGGAGCTATACCGATGTATTTATAGGGAAATCGATCTAGGATGAATAGAGGATTAGAATATTAATTTCTCCAAATTCCGAACAAGTTTGAGTTAATCTGATCAGCTTAGTGATTAGTTGGCCCTCGACTTAGTTGAGTCCATGTAAACTCAATCTTAGATTTATTCTTCCCTAGTTTTTTCTTGGTCTTTCTTGGTCTGGCTATTGCATCGGGTCCAAAATCACCAATTACAAGATAAGTCAAAACCAAAAGCTCAAAAACGTATTAAGCATTTTAAGTTCAATGATCGTTTAGACAAAAATTTGAAAGTTTAAGAATTCAAACATGTAACATAACCTAAAATTACTTAAGAAAAATCAAGAAAATGAAGAATGAAGTTTGGGTATAGCAAAAGAAAATGAGAGTAAGAAAAGAAGAGTTGTGAGGATGATTATTAATATAATTGAATATGAAGAATGGCAATTGGATGTGGCATATTAAGAGTGCTAGATTCTGTCTACAATGGCAATAACAATGGACCTTGTAATAAGGTAAAGCAGCTCAGAGGAGACAAAAACTGACATATAAATTAGTTTTGTTACCTATTTGATCATCTTCCACCTAGGAACAAGCTGCTTCATTTTTCATTTTATTTGTGTTTGTGCTAGATTCTGCCTCTATTGTTTGTATTATTGTCCACCAAATCTGACCTGTAAAACAAAACTATAATGATATAGATTGTTTCTTTAATGATGAAAAAGTAAGTTAAGGCATGTTTTTCAAAATTTTAATCATATGATCTACTGTTAGATATATGATTCACTCTTTCTTGCTTATCTAAATGGTAAAAAGTTGAACACAAACCAATATGTAAATATATTGTTTCTGAATTTAGGATATAATTTTATAAATAAGAGTGCTTTTAAGTGAAGTTTATAACACATTTGGAAATGATTTTAAAAATGCTAAAATCACTTAGCCCATAGTCATACTATAAGACACGTTTTTAATAATCAAAAATAAATTTTTGGTATGAAATCTTATTTAGAATTGCAAAACTAAATATGCTTATTTTGAATTTTTCAATAACATGTTTCGGAGTAATTTTAAAACGGACAGAAGTGATCTTAACAATTTAAAATCACCCTTGGACATACCTTTATTCTTTTGTAAGCATTCTTGGGATGAGACATTAAGAAATATGTGTTTAAAAATGGTTTTAAAATAAGTGATTTTTTTCCATACAGTAAAGGTAGCATTTTGATTCATATGTCAATTGAGTTATACATTATAAATAATTTTAGCATTTTCATTTAATGGCTTTTAATAAAATTCTCGATAGGTATTTGATTCTTTACACTTAAATCAAGGAGTGCAACAAAAACTTAAAAATCAAATCAACCTAAGTAGATGTTATGTATGCAACCTTAAATTTGGTAGACAATGTAATTATTTTATTGGATGAGAAATAGACTATGGGGTTTTAATTATTATGTACATGTACATATATTATTTAGAGAAGACTCGATAATCATTGTGAATGTATGTTTGTTATTTAGAGGGAAAAAAACTGCCCAATTATTATTATTATTATTATATAAAAGAAACAAAACAAAGATGTCCAATTTTAATTTAAGAAAGGAAAAATGGTCCAGAACAAATTCAAACTCAAGCTCAAACGGACCCAAATCGAAAACCAAATCAACATGAAACAAGCCAATAGAAAATATGTACTTTTAACCATTCCCATTTTTTCCCATATACACATCCCAACCAAAAACGCTATAAATCTTTTGTCCCAAAGCACTTTCACAGGCTAAATAAAGTGAAGAATGCTTTTCAGACAATGACAAAAACACTCCCAACTACTTTATCTCGAGATTCTCAAGTAATATTTTTATCACATAACCAAGTAGTTTTCCGTGGCCAATAACATTCTTAAAACTTTCAAAACAATTCCAACCTCACCTCTACACTTGATTGGATTTGGATCAAGGATGAACAGTCAGGCATCAGCTCCTCCAGTAGAGATAAAGAGAAGGCAGAATAGCACAAGGAAGCACATGAAGAAACAGCTTTTTGAAGCTCTTGCTTATAAAAATTGAATAATAGAACTAGAATATGACAAATCCATTCAGAAAAAAATATACATTCAGTGTTTTATTACCAACCTGAAGATTAATTACAGAAACATAAAAGACTTAAAACTCCTCAAATGCAGTTTGTTGGCTGCAAAAGGAGCGATTGAACTGAACTAGCAAAAGGAGAAAATGAAGGAGGACTCATTATAGACAAGAGAATGGAATTTGGCTCATTTCTTTTATCAACCTTGTGTATTCTACCCAAATTGAAACTCATTTGAATGGTGAGCATTCTAACCAAAAGAATGGCTTTCTCAAACCAATTAGTCAATTCCGAGGAGCACATTCGGTGCCTTCAATAAAAACCACAGTTAATCTGCTGCTCCGCTAAAAGATCGCTGTCATCATAACAAAAAGCAAGCTTCATTTATTCCACAGGGCCTGCTCCTTGTGAGTTTCCCAACGCCCCCGCCCTTTAATTTTGGATTTCACTATTGACCTGCAGCATTCGCCTTCATCTGGTGGGTTTGGAATACCAAACGTCAGTATTACATTACATAAAACCAGTTCTTTTACCACACAGCTGAAAAGGTTAAAAAAAAAAAAGCAATCAGATAAGGAAAACCTGAGTCGATTCTAACCTGACATGTACATGGCAAGTTCCAGATGCATTTTTCTCGAAATGCAAATTGGAATGTGGCTCAGCCAAAGCCGAATCCTTCACTGGCTTCATGAATGGCAAGCAGCAAGCGTTCTTGAAGCTGCTCCTTCGATGAGTACTCGGGAAGATCTAGTTGATTAAAGCTGAAAGAGAAAAGACATTAGAATTGTTCGTTAAGGCAGGAAGAAAAGAAGATTTTCAGGAGGTTGTATGCTCAAAAAACAATAGAATAGCTATTACTTGATTCTGAACTTTCTACTCAAACAATAAAGCATAATTAAGAATTAAGATGGAATGGCATTTAGATTCCCAACCATGTATGGGCTGATGGCAGCCTATCAGGAGCTCCATATGCCTTATGAATCTGAAACCTTTGAGGTCCAGAGATACCTTGCAAAGCTTTAAAACCCTCCAGTGGAACCTGAAGAACCACAAATAAATGGTGACTTAAAGAAAAAACCGCAAGTGTTCATTTTCTTACTGCGGGATTAACCAACATTTCCTGAACCTATATGTTAAGGAAATATTTATGTTTGTGTTTGTAATACGATCTCATTACTTGTGAAGCAAAAAGCACATTATTTTAAACCCAAGATGCTTGAGACTAAAAAAACTCTACATACATCAACCATTTCAAACTTCCAGGGACAGAGGGTAAGATTGCGGTGAAGAACACGAAAGAAACACTTAAAATGTTGATGACATCTTATAGACAATAAAAAAATAGATGCAAACACCCTTATGCAACATTTTATTTTGTCGCTACCCTTGATGTTCCAGTCACAAACATCAACCATTTCAAACTTCCACGGACAGGGTAAGATTGCAGTGAAGAACACGAAGGAAACACTTAAAATGTTGATGACGTCTTATAGACAATAAAAAAATAGATGCAAACACACTTATGCAACATTTTATTTTGTCACTACCTTTGATGTTCCAGTCACAAACTGCAGCAATCTTGCCATGTCTTCCTTACTAAAAGATTTAACCACCTCCCAAAACCACTGCACAACACTTGATGCAGCTGTGTAGCCAGTATACTCTGTGTTCGCCTTCAAATCATCCACTGGAAAGACAATAAAAAATTAAATTAAACTAAAACGTCATATTAATCAACCAAGGCACTAGACACCACGATTATTTTGTATGAGAGAAGAGAACTCACAATCAATTTCTGGAAGTCCGCTGATGAGTAACTCAAGCTCTTTGTCATTAAAAATAGAAATAAGTTCTCGAGGCACCAACTCGTTGAAACCATCTAGAAATGAGTTAATCTGAGGGCGGATAGCATTGGTTAAAATATGATCTGCGACAAGGTCTACATATTCATGCTTTGTTTCTTCAGTAACTCTTATATTTCTTCCTCCAGGCTTAAGCTCATAATCCGTGACCTGTAGAGTTTAATGGAAAGAATATTAAAATGCTATAAAAATAGTACCAGAGTTCAATCCAAAAAGAAAGCATTTACCACATGAACACACACACACACACAAAAACGAGATTGACAGATGCCCAAATTTTGGATTTTGACCTCATTTTTCTCATAAAGGATGTGCTTCTCCTCATCTGCGTCCATGCTAAATGTAAGATCAGGAATGTCACTCACATCGTTCTGAAAGAGAGGTCCAACAGTTAGAAAATAAAATGTTAAAAATATAAGCCCAAGTTAACGGTAATAACTAATAAACACAGAAGACCACCAACCTCCAGCATCCACTTCAAGTTTTTATAATAATCAGGATCGACAGCTTCTATATCATGGTAAGTCACCTTAACTCCAAGAATGTGCTTGTAAAAGGATCTCGTGAAATAAACATCCAAAAGTTGCCCATCAAACAGGGCCTTTGCAACCTGCATAAAATGGAAAAATAGTGAGTCAAATTGAAACAGCAAAAGAATCCCTAGCGAATATCGAAATCCCAGTTTTAGTTCATTACCACACGGCCAACAAACTTGAAGTATGAAAGGTGTTCTGTTTGGTAGACAGAATTTGGATTTGGCTGGAAAGTTGCATTATTTCCGACGGTTGTGAATAGCAAGGCTCCCTTGTCAAATATAACCCTCGAGAGTAACTGATACCATTCTCTTGTCAGGCCACCAGCATCAATACCCTCTTCACCTTGAAACTGCACATTCAATCGTCCTCTCAAATCTTGAGTTGGCCGCATACGCAATTGGTTGTATGAATCCTCCAAAACATAGGCCCGACGAACACTAATCCGCAATGGACCAGAAATATGTTGCTCATTCTGTTGCCTAATTCTTGAACGAAAATAGGCTCTCTTATTATCGAAATCAATCAGCCTAGGAGCCTTCAACAATATTGAAAGTGACTTCTCTAATAAGCCTGGGTTTTGTCTGATAAAAGCATTCAAAAGACGGCGATGCCTTTCAGCAAACCTTGTGAATGTAACAGCACCGTCAGACTTTTTCTGATAATCAGCACCCTTTGTGCTTAATGTGTCTGAAGTGCCCGCGGACTCTTTGACCTCCCTTGCAGTAATATTAGCATGATCTTGTTGCAAAATGGACAGATTTGCTTGAAGTTTTTCAGACAAAACGAAGAAAGCCTCAATAAATGGCAAGAGTCTCTGACCTCCGGGAGGTAGAGGAGAGGAAGAGATAGTGCCCTGAAGTTGCTCCCCAACGTTAATTGGGGTAGTTGAAGAGGAGCTCTGAGACAGTTGTGTCTCAGTCACACTTATACAATCACTTAATGCTTGCCACAATGGCTCTAGTGCCACATTCAACCTCCACATGATGGCTTGCTCCTCTAATTCACTATCACATTCTGAACTTTTGGTCTCCCTAGCACAAGGGGAAGTAAGTGAACTAAGAGCCTGCAAAACACGAACAATTGCTGCCCCAGCCATTGAACTGGCACTTAAACCTAACATGTTTGTATTCTTCAAGGTAACAAGTTCGCTGATAGCAGAGCTGCTCAACCCATTAGCTAGTTCTGAGAGCTCCGACATGAAGAATTTTCGATGGGGTGCTGCAACCGATGACAACTTCTTCAGTACCTCACCAGCTAGCGTGTATACTTTATCAGAAAGCCTAAATACCAGTTAGTAAACAAGTTTAGTTTCTTCAAGTGGGGAAAATCCATTCCTCCAAAATCGATATAAAAGGAACCAATAACTAATTAGTTATCATCATAAGCCAACAGGATAAAGCAGACAACTCAAAAGACATTAGATTGGAAGATGAATACCCCTCGCGGCCAAGAAGTGCACATAAATTGCACAAAACAGACTGCGGCAGTTGCAAAAAGATATTATGTATGTCATTTCTCCTTTTTCCACCTGAAGTTGACCCAGCAGCATCACTATTTTCTTGCTTTGATTCTCCTTCCGGCAAAGCAGGATCCTTTGAAACCGCACCACCAGCTTCATCAACAGGCAACATAGGGGAATTTCCTGTTCCCTGTTCAGATCGGGACTGATGCTCCAATTTTGATGATGCAGTATAAACAACTACTTGAAGGAGACTCATGACCTGCAGCATATGGATTTTTAATTAGAAAATGGGGAAAGGGAAAAGCATAAATGTTAAACCATAATAATATCCAAACTCTGCAAAAACACGGGCATCAATTTTTACTCATGCTCCTCTCTTTTCAATCTTTCATACCTGTTCAAGATGCACAACACTACGCAAGAAAAGTGGTCGATTCAAAAGCTTCAGGAATAGAACCAAAGGAACATTTCCAGCTTGACAGGTTTTTAAATTACTTGATGGAAGCCCTTCCACAACTTTTTCCTTGCCCTTCTTAGTTTCCATGTATGTAGAACTCAAATCCTCAGGGACAGTCTCCAAATCAAAGTAGAATAACATATTGGCAACAGCAGAATGATTTGTAGCCAAATAAGTTAAAATCTCAAGAACACGACGCAACACCAAGGGAGGAAGACCTGTCAAGATATACATAAAAAGTATAAATATAGTAATGACAAAATGAGACAAAAATTAAGGGAAGAAAGTACTACCATCCAACAACTGTGATCGACCATAAACAACATTTGACTGACAACCATAGAGCCTTTGAGAATTGATCGTTGCAACTCCACCCACAAAACCTTCAGCCTCAGATTTGATCATATCCAGTAATAGATAAACCAGAATTGCCCTTATAACACTATGTGCACAAAGGTTAAACAAAAGCCTCTGCAATAGTCCTTTTCCAAGCGGCTGGACAACATAAGAAAAGAACAAAATGCCACATTAGGTGGAGAATGTATGCCGTACAATACTTTATTTTCAATTTTCGATAAAGTTAAAGATACAATTTTAAACATGGCTGCTTCATTAAAAGATAAAGATCTCATTTCATCAATGGAAATAATTTTTCCAATAGGAAACACAACAAAACAAAACCAAACATTTTCTTACGAGAAGAAGGGAAATCCAATTAATTTATCATATAAAAAGAACCAACTAGTAAGAGCAATATCTAATTAATTATGTAACAGAAAATCAAAACTACATGCATAATTCCTGAACAATTCAGCCTCAATTTGTATTTTCCCTCAGCTTGTTAAAAAAGAAAGCATGAAATACTTAAATAATAGGATCAGACTCAAACATACGCCAAAATAACAAATCTATATGCAGATATCAGCATGAGCTGTGTTATGAACACACTCTTAACTGCATATATCTGTCCAGTAACTATAAAATAAATTTAGTTAACAAATCATCCAATGGGTAATAATCACTCAATTCATCATCACATATGATATTACATTACCTGAGCTAATCTTAGCAGTCGTATTAAAGCTTTTAATGATTTTCCATCCAGAAGTGGTTCGCCTTCAATTTCTTTCATCTTCAGGCTATCTGCAATGGCAGAAGCTGCTCTACGACCAATTGTAACTCCAACACCCCTGTCCATCACTGTCTGCCTATCAAAACCCAGGCCATTCCTCCGATTGCCCAGTCTATGGCTGCTACCAAAGAGACTGCGGGCCTGATAGTGACTCATTGCTCGATCTCTGAGCATTTGGGCTTCAGCTAGCAATGAAGAAGGGAGTGCCGACAAAACTGCCTCTGAGGAAGTTAACAGAACCTGGAACACAAGAAGACAAATGGTCAAACTCAGAAAGAAAAACATATTTTGAAATGAACACTGAGATAAAGTCCAAGATCCAAACTTCTTCCCGCAAATCAGCAGGGAATGTAGCAATGATTGAAGCATTGTCCATGTCAACTGGTTGTCCCTCTGCTTGCTGAGCAACCCTCTGTGCTCTCTGCTGGGCCAAGACTTCTGCTTGGATATCAGGAGGAAGTGCAGCTAAGAATTCAGGATCAATATCATCCGCTGAGGGTGGGGCATATGTAGGAGGTTGAAGGGGCTGAGCTTGCTGTGAAGCAAGAACTTCTGCACGCAAGTCCTCAGGTAGTGCCTCCAAAAATGTAGGATCAATAGCATTAGCACCAGAGGCTTCATTACTCATGCTACTTTGATCTGCCTGGTTAACATCCGGAGCAGCCAGCACATTTTGCTCTGAAGTTGACCCACCTCTACCATCCTCGGTTGTCAGAATAGGTTGCTCAGTAAGAATTTCTTCAGCATCATTATCATTCATGTCAACATCAACACTTGCACCAGCAGAAGTGACCTGGCAATCACCAAGATTGGACGCCTCTAATCCAAAGTCTGATATTACTTGATTCCCAGCCTCAGCATCCATTTCAGAAGATCCAGGACAGTCTATCGCCTGAGATGGCATTGCATGAAGATCTGCAGGCACGTCAGAAGTTCCATCACAATCCAGGTTGTTGAACTGAGGTAATGTCTCAATCTGCTCACCAGAAGCACCATTTTGTTCTCCCATATCCATCCTATCATGCTCATTCAATGTAATATCCAGTGCCTGAGGTTGAATAGACATAGGTTCATGTTCCTGCACATTTTCCCCGGCTTCTTCAATTATAGATTCTGAATTGACTTGATGGGAAATAGCACTCTCAACAGTTATATTAGTTTCATGATGTAAGGCTTCAACAGGGTTATCTGGATTCTGGTCTTCGTTTTGTTGATTACTAGCATTACCAGATTCTGCTACTACTAGATTATTATTATTGGATGCAAGGGTATCAAGTTGTCTATCATGCATTCCTGAATTTTGATGTTGTCTTTCAGCAGGCACAATGCCATGCATATGAGAAACAAACAGTTCCTCAACAGCCTGAGCAACTGCAGTAGCCTGAGTACCTCCTTGAGGTTGACCATCATCAGTCCAACGGCCATCACCCGGCCCTCTTCTTCCCACTAACGGCAACGAGTCTAAACCAATAGGATAGTCAGCCAAAGGAGGTGGAGCTGCACCACCAAATCGGTCACCAAATAAATTATTAGCCATATGGTCATATGGAAAAACAGGAGCATCGAACACATAAAAGTTGGATGCATCATAGCTCCCAGCTGACAAAGAATCCAAGTCACGAGATGCATTCCCAGTAGATGACCACATCGAGACCATATCTCCTGATTGGGATGGCCTTAGAAGAAGGGGATGTTGAAAACCATTTACTTCAACGACAGATCGCTCGAAGGAGGACCTACCAGTCTGACGGCGGCGCTCAAAGCCTAAAGGCCTTCGAAGACCAAACAGGTCATCAACATTTACACCTTCAAAAGGTTCAGCAGCAACATCAACAAGTCCACTAGCACCTCCAGGCTGCCCAAGTACCTGTAGATGATCCAATCCATCAAGAGCCTCTCTCCACCTGACCTCAATGACTCTATTCTCATGAAAATCATCATCCTCTTCATCTACCATCTCATCATTGTAGTCATCTGCCATATCATCATGATCTTCCACGTTAGTATCTGGAAGGGACATCATTCCGCCACCATCTTCAGCTATATCCTCATCCTCGTCCTCCCCATCATCGTCATCGTCGTCATCGTCTTCTGCATCATCCCCCACATCATCATCTTCATCACCCATCTCCTCGTCTGCCCTGTTCTCTACATGAAAGCTTATCTCAATTTGGTCAGAATTGTGCAAGACCCCAGCTTCTTCCATCTCCTCACGCATAAACTCTATTCCAAGCTCCATATGTTGGTTTGCAGCCATTGTCCCTTCCACTTCTAATCTCATTTCCTGCTCAAGGGACCGATTTGATTGAGTGTGAATATTGCCATCATTTTGAGTAGTAGCAAATTCTTGCTGATTATTTTCCGCTCCCTCTCTGACTAACTGTTGACTCCCAGCATTCTGATTTTGCCTAACAGTCTCATCAGTTGAGACTGTATTTACCTGATCATCAAGCCTTTCACTTAACCCTGAAGATTTTCTTTTTGCCATTCCATCAGACTTCAGTATTTGCTCACTAGCATTGGCAGCCCTTGTCAGGCTTTCCAGAGCCTTCAATATAAGGTTAACAATTTTAGGAGCATCAGGATGGTCCAGATCAATCACTTGTAAAATATTAGTCAAACATTGAACCATTCCTCCGTCTATCATGCTTTTAGCAATGTCAGGTGAGCAGCCTGAACCTGGCAAGTTACTGGAAGACGAATTTTTGGACAATATAGAATATGCCAAATTAGAAAAAGCAAAAATCTTTTTATCCGGCAAGACAGGGCTCTTATTCGAGTTGCTTTCAGAGTTGGAAAACAGAGACAAAGCTTTCACAAGCTCATTAATTACTCGCCTACGTCCTTCACTAGAACGACCACAAAGAACCACCAGAAAATAAGAAGCTTTTTCAGATAACTTGTCTCTCCATTCATCAGGTCCTGCAGATTTATCAATTGAAAGAGGAAGTAACCATTGCAAAATATGGTAAACAATCCCACCTTGCCCAGCACTATCCAAATTATTACAACCTCGAAGTTGACACATTTCAGAGTCACGTCTAAGAATGACTCCTACAGCATGTACATACATCAGAAGGATGTCACTCAATAATTTGAGAACAAAAGTCACTTTAGCCAGTCCAGTAGATTTTTCAGATTCATCCTCTAAATTTTTTTTATCCACCACTTTTGATTTTCCCTTTACCTTGGTATTAGGTTCATCAACCTCCATAGAACATAAATTACTAGCAGAATCCACCTGGTTTTGTGCCAACGGGTACTTGAGAACAATTTCAATAAGTTGGTCGATCACCTGAGTGAGATTTGCAGGAATCTTCTTGTGACTTTTCGAGCATTTCCCTGATCCATCATAAATCTTATTTTCAGATAGCTTTACACTTTCATTTGAAGACAACCCAACTTCCATTCCAGATACTTTTGATCTTTCCTTCTCCTTTTCTTTCTCCTTATCTTTCTCCTTTTCCTTTGATAACACAACGAATGTACGGCCACCTGATGTCTCCAACTGACAAACTGCAGCTGAGGCTTTCATGAAAACCATGGGATCTCTAGAAATAACAGCTGCCATTGAAGTCAAGAAATTGCGGGCAGATGTGCGTCCAGCATGTCGGCTTCCGCCCAAAGTTTGCCGTATTTCCAATTCCATTGCTGTTTGAAGAGTCTGAGGGTCTTCAAGAAGATGTCGAACAATAGCAGAAGCCAGAGTGTCATAACCAGGAAAGAAACAACTTCTTGGAAGATTAAAGAGTTCAACCAGACCTCCATTTTCAAGGAAATGCAAAGCAAGAGCATGAATTTTTGTCAACCGTGCACATAACTGTAGGACAGCCTGCATGATCACTCCGGGAACACGCTGTTTTATCAAGTCACAAGCAAGTAACATCACCTCATTACATTCCTCGGCAGTTAAATAACCTGTAGGCTTTCCCAGTACATGCTCAAATGCTGACCCAAATTCTCTTTTGTCAGCAGCATTTAAAGCAGCTTTATCATTTTTATCAGTTTTATCATCTCCAATGGACATAGGTGCTGACATGGGTGCTTGCCCACCACCGGTCAAGTCAGGTGAAAACCCCACTGGAGAACCATCAGTATTTTCAGAAATGATTTTGGGTCTGCTCTGTAACATGCTGTCCAAGATCAGCAACAAAGCACTTACACATTTTGGTAATAAAACCTCAGGCGCAGCAGCATTTCTAGACTTGAAGTTTGTCAGGATATCTATAACAGCAGACACAATACCCTCTTGTGCAGCAATTTTACGAACATTCCCATCCTCAAAAAGAAGCAATGCTATAATATGTGACAACATACTTAAAGCTCCACTATCTTTTGTAAAATCCAAGGGGCAAAGCTTTAACTGCTGAATAAGATAAGACATCACTCTGGGGCGGTCCTCACCCTTGTTCCGGTTGCAAAGAGTCACAAGCAAATCCGTTAATGTGAATGCCATTGTGTCACTACTCTGGAATAATCTCACTGATGCAGCCAGAATATCATCAACAGGTGGTGCCTTTGCATGCCCCTCATCTGTCAATACATCCATAGACTTGTCACCATTATCCACTTTAGAGGATTCTGATGAATTCCCCAGTGATAGTGCAAGTGCACGAGCAAGTTCATCATCCTCCTGCACAGGATCCTCAGCATGACTAAATAGCCACTCCATTGCCATCTCAACGCTATTTATTCCCACCCTTCTCAATGCCTCCTCTGCTCTTGCCCTTGTAAAACCCATCTCAACAATAGTAGCAATAGTAGCTTCATCAGGTGGTGGGGGAATGAACCGTGGGTTAGTGGTCCCAGCAATTCCATTGCGGTTTCGTTTAACATCTCCAACACCAGAATATATGTGTGTAACAAGAGAAACAATGGAAGCAATGAACGGTGGATTACAGTTAGGAAAATTGGGATGATTCCAGACAGGAAGTAACACATCAAGAACTTGGGCCTGCAGCATTCGAACAAAAGCTTCAGGGTCCCTTGGCACAGGAAATAATCCAATGGACAGACCAACAGCCACTGGTTGAATGAGCTGTTGTACTTGGGAGGCAGAATTTGGAGATAAAAGCAGCGTAGAACTAACAAAATACTCAAGTACACGACAGTAACTCTGTATCGTATCAAATAGCCATGGACTATGAGACAAGTTGCTTTCTTCATTTGTCCTCTCGTGATCAACTGCTGAATTTTGAACAGAATATGGTAGTGACCATAACAATTGACTTGTAGCCTCAAATGTTGTAATTAGCTCCTTGAATGTACCATGTACATAGAAGTTATTAACCATAGCTGAATAACAAGTTCGCTTTCTGCCATCAAATGTAAGCGCTGCCATATCATCCACAACCTTTCCAAGATATCGACATTTCACTGGCAAGGAAATATCAAGCCCTGGTGAACTAGAATGCCCAGAGAAACTAAGAGCATCAAGAAATATTTTGGATAGAGCAGTTCCAAGAGATTTTGAAGCAGAACTCAATGACCCAGAGTCAACCCTACGACGATTGGATGATGTAAAACCCTTGACAAGAGCTGTGAAGAAAGTGCGCATTGTTGAAGCAAGCTTGTTCAAAGTTTCAGAGACAAGAACCTCAGGACTTTTTTTTTTCAACTCTGGAGTAGAGGATGTATCTAAAATACCAGATGCTTCAGAATCAATATTAAAAGGCTCTAGGTGTCGTCCACTTCTTCCACCTCGTAAACGGGTCAACCCATGTCGACTACGGCGATGGAGACTTTCACTAGAGCGAACAACAGAGAGAAACTCACGCTCCCCACCCCACAAAGACTGAGAACCATTTCTAAGAGAAACTGGATTCATGTATCTCACCACTGGCATGTTTGCATCATCATCACTCTCTCTTCCACCAGTATTTGAAGGAGTTGCATCTGAACTTTCTGGATCTTGATCAGCACTTTTTTTATCATCTGTCTTTGAATGATTATCCAAAGAAATTTGCCAAATTATTTCCCTGTAAGTGCATCCAATATCTTTCAATATATCAGCATCTGCAGTTCCGAGTTCAGAAACCAAAGTTGTTGTCCCCTTCAACAAAAAGTTGCACAGACACAGTATACTTTCAAGACAGGAAAGATGTTTCAAGCCCCTAGTTTGCTTCGAAGATTCAACAAGAGCAAGCTGAGATCCCTCAACAGATACCAAAAACTCATTTGTTGATTTCAGGTGCTCTCTCAAAAATGTACATACTGCACGAGCAAGAGAAGTAGAATGCTGTGGTGAGAAGTTTTTGAAGGCTACAGAGATGCTCTGACCAACTGACACGGATGGGGGCATCAAAGGCAAAGTAAATAACTGCAACACAGCTTCAATGCCCTTCTTCTCAACAAATATGCGACATGTATCAGCATTTTGGAGAACTGTTTCGAGAAGACGGGAAGCATTGCTCACGCAATCTGGGAGAAACGACTCTGGATTTGTCACAGATTGATCGAGAGATACCTCAGCACCACTATTCTCCAGGCTTCCCATCTTGGCAGTTCCCTTATCATCTGAAAGGACAGATTTTCTTTCTTCAACATCGGTCTCCATGGGAACTGCAGTAGAAGAGCTAGATGGGTCAGTTGATGTACAAGAAGCATCAACCGGGGATCCAATTTTTACTATGGAACTCAAGATTTCTATCAACATATCCACTCCAGGCCCACGGAGAGAAGATGCATGACGCATTAGTTCATCAAGCCCACTAGATAATGATCCTGAAGCATCACTAGTAAGGGCACGCAAATAAGTTCTCGAAGTAAATATTTTCACAAAGCACCTCAAAGCATTGCGGTCTTTGACGGCCTGAAGGCCATTGTTGCTTAGACATAAAGCATCCAGACACTGAGGAATGCATGTTATCGCTTCTGCAGAGCAGACAACACCATCCATTACAGCATCAAGAAAGGCAGCGGGAAGACCAGCAGCATCTAAGATAGAAAAACAAGTTGGGTCTTTGTGGATTAAATCACTCATAACAGTAGCTGCAAGTGAAAAAACCCCTCCACCAAAATCTTTGGCCCTTCTAAATACTATGCACAAACAATGAGGCAACAAGTTCTCTTCAGAACCATAGAAGCGGGCAGTATTTCCAGGGGCATAAGTTCCAAGCGATATAGCACGAAGTAAAGCTTTCATCAGCAATCGCCGATGGTATGATAGCAAAGCTTCAGAGTAGAAAGGCTGCAAGTCATCCAAGTCTGAAGAAGCAGCAATGCCAACTTGCCAATTCCTTCCACCATATTCAAGATCATCCCCCTGTTGCTTTGAACCATTCTCAACATGTGATACCTCAACCTTCAGGCGAGAAATAGTATCATCCAAACCCCCCAAGTCTCTAAATAATGCAGCGGCTGGATTGCTATAGTCCATAAATACTTCTAAAATATGCACAGCAGTGCTGACTAAATGCAAATGTTGTGGATTAGTATCTTTAAGGAGCGGTAGAAGAGTAGGAATAAATCCAGCTTCACGCATGGCTGAGCAACCTGATGATGATGAGACCAAAACAGTAACAAGTGATAACAAGGCTTCAGCAAACAGCATCGACCACTTTGTAGTATCAGTAATCACAGAATCAACAGCCTTCTGCATGAGGCTGGACAAGATGCCACGGTGCCCACCAGAAGTCACTGCAGACAACACAGTTGGTTGGCGCGACCGGTCTTGACAAAGTGCAACCAATGATAATAGACAAAGGATTCGTATTTTTACAGGAACCTCATCCTCATAGCTTAATAAGCCCACTAACTCATTTACAAACTCAGGCTCAGAGTTAAAAAAACTAACTAGATCATCAGCATCGCCACTTGCTTGAACAAGAACAATGAAGGCATACAAGCGAATGCAGGTATACTGCTGCCGAGCAGAAAGAGAATGAAATGCTCTTGCAAATCGCATCCTTGTCAGAAGAGAAAATCGCAAACTAGTTGGCACATTGAACTCTCCAATTAACTTACTTAGAAGTTCTAAATCATTTTCTAGGCAGGAGCTGACATTAGGTAAATGAATGATTTGCAGACCTTTGGCCAACTGTTCTGTGATGTCACTTCCAGATTCATTTAAAGCATAGAACTCAAAGTGAAGAGTGCAACCCAACTCATGAGTAACCTGGCTGCAACCATTCTGTAAAGCACATGCAATCAGTCCAAGGCCTTCTTCCTTTCCTCCCCATCCTTGTGCAAGAGCAAATAACTTTGAGTTCAAAGAAGCATCCCTAATGGAGTACTTCCCAATAGATTTCTTCAAAAAAGCAGCCAAGGTCTGCAGGCAGGCCTCTATTATATCGGCATCAGTTGAAGCTAGAAGACATGACAAATGCTGCTGCAATGAAACATGAACCAAAACCATTAACTTGTGAAATGCTAATGGAAGAGAGTGCTATAGTGAAGCTAACTGGGAAGTATTAATGACGTTCTTTACAGATGAACATAATGTGCCATGCCGGAAGGATGAAATTACAGATGTAAATCCAAAATAATAAGCAACTGTCATCAATGGACAATGAGTACTTGGGAGAGTAAAATACAGGAAACTACTACTGCACATAAAAACAAACCTCGTATGAGCTATAGAAGTGTTTATTAGTGCAATTCTCTAAAATTATTCTTATGACACGCAAAATCTGAAGAACAGCTTCTCTTGGAAATGGAGGATCGGAGCCCAAAAAATTATCCTCAACCTGCAAATCCTTCCTTGTCTTTATATGCTTCTCAAAAAATGAATCGAAATGATTAAAGAGGTCAACCCAATGATGGAAATCTCCCTGCATATTAAAAATAAAATAAAATAAGTCATAAATATTCTGCATGGTAACTATAAAACAAAATGATGATGCAGTTTCAGAATCACCTTATCAAATTCCCAAATGAAACCTTTTAGAGGTTCTTCAATATCCTCAAGTGGAACAGATGTGACATTATTGATGAACGATCTAATTTTTGGAGGCTAAAAGACGAAGAAATAAATTATTAAAAGAAGAAGAAGAAGGGAGGGAAAATTTATGAGTTACAATTCTTTTACAGGGTTAACAAACAAAAAATTGATCCAAAAACAATCAAATAGTATATATTAAAAAAACGTTTAAAATAAATCAAAACAAGCATGCAATACGTAAAAGAAGATTAGAATCTAAACGCAAGATAGACACACAAACAGCTAACTTAACTTAGTAAGCAACTAATAACAGCATAAGCTGACTTCATTAATAGTGTTGAAATCAGTACTAGGCCAAAGGTAACAAATCAGTTGGAAGAACTTGCCACACAATTTCATAATAAGAATGAGCTTATATCCATAACAGACTATTGACACCTAAACCTTTAATATCAGAACTCTCACAACGCTCTTCAGATTAGTAATGAACGGAACTTACAAGGATTGGATTGATAGAATTTCACAATAAATCCCATGCTAAAATGTTTTGACTAGAAGTTTCATGATTTCTTCAATCAATTTTTAGAAAATGACAATACAACATGGATTGGAAAACAAAACCGGTAGATACTTTATTCCGTAATTTTGAAGGCATGGACATTAATTCTCAATAGAGCTAATAGCTCCAATGATCATTGCCAAACAGTTATTAGACAGTAATATCCATCCAATCTCCTATAGACACAACTAATAAAATTTCAGCAGTTGTTTCATGTCAATACATCATGGCCATTCATAATATCTAGACTAAAAATATGTCCTCTTTTCCCCTTTCCTTCTCTTCTTGAGCCTCATAAATAAACCAACAACAAAAAGAAGAGATATGATTATATGAATATAAATCCATTAAGAATCACGGTCCTGTATAAACTCATATACAGTATGACAAAACAAAAATTAACATGACATATACATTCAAAAATAAGCTGAATATGATATCCTTATATCATCAAGCACATCCATGATTACCATCAAGTTTTTTCTTCCTTGTGTTATGGAAACATCCATCGTGATTTTTTCATCATCATTTTATCTTTTTCCTTTATTTTCCTGACTCGTTGAGCTTAAGAAGTTACTTAAAGTAACACGAGTACATACAGGTGTTATAAAGGAGTGGGATGGATATCCATTAGAAATCATGACCAAAAGTAGAATCAAATGCAGGGTGACATTACAAACAATAACATGAGTCAGTAAGACAAGCATATGCGATATCCTAAATTAGGACTACGATAGCTAACAAAAAATGGCAACAGAAGTTCCCAAAAACGTAGGAGCAAAATTCAGTGGAATTGTATGAGAAAAACTGAAAAACATAATCAAGAAAACAGCAACTAGCATGGAGTAAGAGCAATTAAAACCTTAAACATTCAAATGATCATAATGACCAAAACGACACTCAACAAACTCAATCCTAATCATGTTTCATTTTGGCATTCCTACCATACCATAGTCCTATGACCAACTTAAAGAAGCATAAAACCAATAAACAGACAAGGAATTACAATCTACCACGAAACAATTAAAACAAATACAATAAAGAAAATTTTAAAATATATAAATAAAACGAAAACCCTAGACCGATAAGCCTTGTATTCATGGAAAAAGGAAAAAAAAAAAGTAAATAACAAAGCCATATACGCAAGGAATCGAAATTTCTATATACCACTTCTAGCGCCCTCCTTCTCTTCATCTTCATTATGGTACTGAAAGCATTGCAGAAATTGAAAAACGCCTAAGATGACCGATCACTTCCCAGTAACAAAGAACTGATCGAACAAGAAGAAACGAAATTAGGGATTTGAAAGGGAAAAATTGAGATAATCGAAGTGAATAGAATGAAATACTGAAGTAAAACGAGGAGTTTGAATCTAATTCGGTAATGATCAGATCGTAAAAACAATCAATTTAGAAGAAAATAAAGATATATACGGAATTTTCAACCGGCAGAGTGAACAATTTGAAGGTTCCACGACCACGATCAAGATGGACGGAGATCGGAGGAAGAAAGGGAGATAAAAAAGAGAGAGAAGAAGAAGAAGAAGAAGAAATTCCAACTCAGAAGGAACTTGTGTTGAGATATATATATGGGTAAACAACTCTGTAGAGAAGAATTTTGCACAAAAAAAAAAAAAAAGTTTTACAGAATAAAATTTATTTTTATTATTTTCCTTCCTTATTTAATCTCTTAAAGTTAAATTAAAAAAACTTTTCTTTTCTAATTTCCTCCCCATCTGGGTTTATTATAGTATGCAAGAAAACTATCTCCGAGCCCAATGTGAATTGTTCAAAATTTCAGGGCGTTACACAAATAAATAAATAAATATATATATATATATATATACACGTTTAAATATACCTGACATTAAAATTATAAGGGATTTGATTTTTTGTATGATTAAGCTCTAGATGTATTGAGCAAGATAAGATGAAATAAAATGTCAACAACCAACATACCAAAATTTTGAACTAAAATTACTTTTTAAATTCTTTCACTTTGCCACCTTATTCAAAATTAAAACTACTTTTTTTTTAGATTAATTGACTTATTTGATAGCTTGGTAATCCAAAAATACAAGTCACATGTTATTTTATTAAAAAGTAAACAAAATTTTAATATGGCAAGAACCAAAATAAGCATTTCTTAAAAGTTCAGGGACTAAAACGAATATTTTTAAAATTTTAGAAACCAAAATAAAACAAATTTCAAAATTTAGGGACTAAAACAAACATTTTAAGTTTGGAGACTAAAATAGAATATTGTTCAAAATTCATAGTCCAAAATAACCAAAATAAGATTTAAACATATATATTATACACATATGTATATGTGTATGTATGTGTATATATATATGTATGTATGTGTATATATGTATGTATATATTATTATTATATTTCAATTATTTATTGGATTTTTTCTTTTATTTGGAGAACTTTGTTGCGATATTATTTATAAATTTATTAAAATCGAATGAAAATGGTGAAAACCTACTTTGAATGAAAAGTATTTGTGACCAGTTTACGTGTATCTCAACTAATCGTATGGGACAATCTATCTGATTTTACAATAGATGACCACGATAAATTGAGTTTATGGAATTGTAGCAATTAAATCATTGAATTATAGTTTTTTTTCTGTAATTTACTGCTTTTGTAGCTTTTTTTTTCTTCTTCCAAATTTGTAAGCTTTCGCTCGTTCATGGAGAAGAACATAATTGCAACTTAGTTCTTCAAGATGTAAAAGGAGAGTAGAAAATCAACGACAATCAAGACAAGAAGAGCTTATTTGGAGAAAATCTAAAATATGAATTTGAAATATAAAGAATTTAATGAAAACGTAGTTATATTTCATATTTTCAGATTTATTTTAAATATTTTAAAAATTAGATTCTGATTTAAACTATTATTTTAAATATAAAAACAATTAAACTTGTAGTTATTCAATAAGTATCATGTTGACTACAAACTATTATTAATTAATTTATGAACATTTTTCTGTTGAAATTTTAATTTTTGTATAATTATTAATTTTATAATATTATATAATTTATAATACATTAAATAATACAAATTTTAATTTCAAGGAAAATTGATATTTTTAAAAGTTTTTATCTTTATTTAATATAATTACATACTTTAAAATTTAGATATATTAAAAATATAGAAATATTATTTTCAAAATTTGCATAGCTATGATGACATAACCTGAAAATAGAATACAGATTTTCTAAAAACATAAAAGGAATCCAAATTATCAATCAAACATGCCCTGAGTTTTTAGGATTTGTGCGTTCATGTGTTCTATTTTCTTCTTCGCTATTTATTTATTTATTTGTTTGTATTATAATGTCATTCCAATATTCTTTGTTTCCATCCATTTTTCATTTTATATTTAAATATTTGCTTGAACATTTCAAAAACAAAAGTAAATTCATCAATAGATTTCCTCGTAACTTCATTTACATATAGTCAAACAAGTTTTAGAATTGAGACCCACATATCTAATTGTGATTCCCTCGAATTAAAAAATGTGATTCCTAAAAGAGATTTTTCAATTACTACATAATTAATCTACAAAATAAAATATAATTTTTATTTAAATTAAAGTTTGAAATTATTAAGATTTAAAAAGCATCATATTTGGCTTAAATTAAAGTTTAAAATTAAGGGATCAAATCAAAATTTTAAAAATATATTTTTAATTACTAAATAAAACATAGGAAAAATTAAAAATATATAAAAATATATTTTTTAAAAAATTAAAGTGTGAAATTAGATAGGTTAATCAAATCTATCCCAACCAAAATGAAAAATTGTTTTTACAATGACTAAATAATTAATAAAAATAATTTAAATTAAAGTTTGAAATTAATTGCTTAAGTAAATCATGGAAACCAAATGATCGAAATCAAAATAATAATACAAAAAAAATCAGTTACTAGATAATTAATACAAGATTTTAAAACAAATTGATAAAATAGTATTTTGATTTAAATTAAAGTTTGAAATTGAGTAATAAAGCCTAACTAAATCAAAATAATAAAAAAAAATAGGGTTGTTTTCAAATATAGAACTTTATCCATATCTATTATTGATAGGTTCTGAAATTTTGCTATATTTTGTAAATATTTTCAATGATTTTGTCATTGAAATATTTTTCTAAAAATTAATACTTTTTCAATTAAGAAATGATTAATAAGTAATAAAATTTTATATTTCGAAATACACTAACTTGAACGAATATGCATTTAGTTTGGTTGTCAGTTTGTGTTTGTTTTCGAAAAATGTTTTTAAATTTTGTGATTCAAAAGATACCAATTTTGAGAGCTTTTTTATGTTTTAAGTATATCCATATTTTGAATTCAAAATTTTAAAATACAGCATTATATTAAAAATGATAAAACAATAGTAAATATAATATTTCATATTTTTAAATTTAATTATTTTTGTTAAACCAAAATATGTAATATATAATATATAATACATTATATGATATTATGAAATAATATATTTATACAAACTTTTTTCATAAAACAAGTTCATAAATTAGTCCGTAATAATTTATAATCAACCTAATATTTAGTGAGTAATTATGATTGATTTTAGAATTTATAAATATATTTTCAAACACATATTAAAAAACTGTTTGATTTTAAATTTAATTTATGAATTCGTTACCAAATATATATTTGAAAACATAAATATAATTTTATTTTATTTAAATTCCTTATTTTTAAGATTCTATTTTCAAATTGCTTGCTAAAACAGGCCCTTATATTTTGGTTTAAATAGTAATAAAATCTTTCCACATCAAATCAAATAATTCTAATCAAATTAAAAATTTAATAAATTTAAACCAAAATATTATTTTATATATTTTTGGTTAAAAAGCATTCTTGGTGAATGCATCTCTAATTTTCACGTGATATAAGATATTATATTTTTTTATTAATTAGTATATATATAAAATAAACTATTTTTAAATTAATATTTTTATATACTAAATAGAACAAGAATTTCTAGTTTATATGAAAGAGTAGAACTATCCTCTTTCCCTAGTACTGGAAATAGTTTTATAATCAAATTTTTTTTTGTTTTTATAATTTTTATTTATTTCTTATTTTCTTTTTCTCATATGCACAATATCATTTATTTTTATATAATCAATTGAAAATTAAGAGTTAAAAATATAAGGGTGAGAAATATGTTTCATAACTTAAAATGACATTTTCTCATTCTTATATAGATTAATTTTTTTGTTATTTAATTATATTTATATGACTTATATTTTGTTACTCATTTTACTTTTCATGAATTGTTTTACAATATAGTAAAAAAGTCGGATTTAGAAGGAAAAAAAAACTAGCTAAAAATTTTGAAAAAAGAAAAAGTGAAGCAAATGGCAAAATTGTTCTTCTATACTTATCCATAGCTATTTTTTTAAAAAAGAAAACACATCAAATGATTTTTAAAATTCTCCACATGCTTGGATTAACAATTCAACATATAAATATTACTCATTCTTTTAAATTATATGAATTAGCGAAGGTTGACCATTATAACGATAGATGTAAATCACATTCGGCATTCAATTTCAGATGTTAGTTTATTGTAGCTTGTTTTGGTAAAGCCTTTATTTATATAAAAAATATATATATATTTGAACCATCTTGAAATCAATCCATGGTATTAGTTTATTGTGATTTTTTTCTACTAGGTCTTAACACATGCTTTGTACGTGACATTTTATTTAATTTTATCAAGTCAATAATATTTTCATTTCACGCTTACAATAATATAAATTATTATAAAATAGTATTCGATTTCTATAATTCAATATCTATCGAGATGCAAGTCTTTGGTATGTATTTAAATCATAAACTTAATGTTAATATAGTTGATTGAGTATGAAGCATTTTTAGTCTTACATTTGTCTAAAGAAAGAAAAAGGAAGGAATAAGAATAAGAAAAAAAACAAGTAAAAAATTAATAAGCAATGATACATTTTTTAGGATGTGGAGACAAAAACTCTAAACCCATATATTTTCTCTTTACTTAACCCATAAGAAAACTTGCTATTGGATTATGTGGGAGGTAGTTATCAAATTAAGAAGCGAAGATTTTCTCTTTATTGGCCATTTATGGAGGTGATTCACAAATAAAAGAAGAAATTATTGGATATATATATATATAGCGAATTAAAGTGAAAGTTTAGTGAAAATTTGAAAGATAAAATGAATTTAATTGTATAGATTAAATTCATTGTTTATAAACTTTCAAATTGAATTGAAACTTCAAATTAAAATGGTATTTCATGTATAAAAGTTAAATTTGTAGTTTTTTCAATTTGAATGAGTTATGTTTGATTTTTATCAAGTAACAACTCAATTGAGTTAAATTTGACAAATGTTTTAATTTTTGTATTTATTTGATTTTATTTTGTAATTCAGAGAATTACCAAATTGCTAGCCTATAAATAGCAACTTGGTTATTCATTTGTTACCTCTCATTCCAAATTGAATAATTCTCTCCTTTATTTATTTATTTCTTTTAATATTGAGTTGAGTTGAGAGCAAGTATCCAAGAGTTTACCAGATCCGAGTAGTTCGAGATTGCAATTCTACCAAAGTTAGTCGTTATATCCTACTGAGACGATCGTTGTAGTCTGCTTGCAACCCGTGCAGAGCGAATAATTGTCTTTGAAACAGTGCTTACTAGAAGCATGCCACAACTATGTTCTGAGTCTCCAAAGGTTTTTAAGTTCTTTCAAGTCTTTGGTTATTTTCATATCTAAGCCTTGTTATACCATCTGGATTTCATTTGAGTTTGAATATTATAAATTGAGTGTATTATTTCTAGTAATTGAGGTGTAATTAGTTTACTAGTGTATTCAATTCTATATAAACCAGAGAAGTTCAAGGGAGACAATTTCATAAGATGGCAATAGAAGATGATCTTCTATCTCACTATATTGAATCTTGCTCATATATTGAAGGGAGATTGCCCAATTACCCCGCCAGGAGCTATTACTCCTGAAACAAAAGCTGCTAAGCAAGCATGAATGCATTCAGACTTCCTATGTCATAATTATATACTTAGTGGTCTTGAGGACACTTTGTATAATGTCTATTGCAATGCCTACAAACATCAAAACTACTGTGGGAGGCATTAGACAAGAAGTACAAGCTAGAAGATGCTGGTACTAAAAATTTGCTTGTGGGAAAAATTCTTAGAATATAAGATGATAGATACCAAATTGGTAGTCAATCAGATGGAAGAATTGCAAATTATCATCAATGATTTGCAAAGTGAAGGATTGGACATCTGTGAGTCATTCCAAGTTACTGCTATGATTGAGAAGTTGTCTCCTTCTTGGAAGAACTTCAAATGTTATCTCAAACACAAGTGAAAGGAGTTATTCGTGAAGATCTCACGGTAAAACTTCGTATAGAAGAGGATAACAGAAAATGAGATGAAACTCCGCTAGAAGTTGAAACCAAGACTCACATTGCTGAAACTTCAAAACATAAACCCAATAAGAAAAATTTCAAGAAGAAAAATGCGAATCATGGGTCAAGGAATGATGCTAGCAAGTGCATTCGAGGCAATTGCTAGGTTTATGGTAAGCATGGTCATATTGATGTAATGTGCAAGCACAAGAAGGGACAAAGTTTCAACAATCAAGTCAATATCGTGGAAAATGAAATTTTGGTTGTCGTCATTTCTAAGGTAAGTATGGCTTCAAACATCTAAGGTTGGTAGATTGATACTGGTGCTACTAGACACATTTGTAAGGACAAGTCATTGTTCATTACAAATGAAAAGCTAGACGCCAACGATAAGTTGTACATGGGAAATTCTTCAACTGCCTTAGTGGAAGGAAAGGGAAAGGTCTTGCTGAAATGGACTTCTGGAAAGATACATAACCTTAATGACATATGGCATGTGCCAAAGATTCGAAAGAATCTAGTGTCAGAAACCCTCACTAGAAGAATTTCGGGCTTTAATGTTGGTTTTAAACCAACATTAAGCCCTTTAATATCGATTGCAACTGAAGCCCAAGAATCAAATGAAGCCCTTTAGACCGACATTGAAGCCCATAATCTGTCCATTTTATCAATTATTGTCCATTTTAAAAAAAAATCTGTTGTCAAATCCATTTTTTCGGTAAATAAGTATAATATGACACATCATCATCGAACGCTGTAGCTATGACATATTATTCATGTATGGATTGCAAATCTCTTACATTTAATCCGCAAATTCTACTATAAATTATAATTTAAAAGGCCGTACAATAATTCAGGCCTTGAAAACACAAATTACAAATAATACAAACATTATGAGTTTACTGTCCCTCTCCACTTGATAAGTATGGATCCCTTCATAATTCTTCTTGAACAGACCCCCCCAGCTTCAGCAGTGTCTGGTTATAGATATCTTTGTCTGACCACCGTTGTTCAAAGGATCACAAACAAAAAAGGTTTAAGGCAAATGATTGAAAGTGAAAATGTGGTCAGAATTCATATTCAACTAACCGTGTTTATTGGGAATGTGCATAAATGGTACATTCAAGGAAAAATTCTTGTAGTTAATGTGTTGGATCTACAGTTCCCCAAGAAAAAGCATAAAGATGTTGTGATACCAAATCTTTACTCCTTTGTTGCACCTGCAAAACAAGAAAACTCAATAGTTGAATAAATGAGAGAACCTTCTTTTTCAAGATCTTGAAGAAGAGAAGCTTGGTTACCTAGATATGAGATACGAGGACGAAGGAAAATTTTCGGCAACATAACGATGCTACCAGAACAAAACCAAAAATTTACCTTGAACCTGTTCAAAGAAACACACTCCCAAAAATATTTCACAACCACTTGTTCTCAACAGAACTATCAGAATTCCCAAAAGATGAATATTCAAGAACACATACATCAATAAGCAAATTTAGCTCAAAATGTACTTCAAATCTCAAAAGTTGTCATAAAAACTACCATAGTGTATGAATAACCCACAAACTACCATAGTGCAACCCACAGACTCAAGCACCTTGAATCAAATCTAAACTCTAAATAAATAGTACCCATGAGTCACAAACAGGTGTTATATTCTAATCCAATATGGTCCAAAGAGAAATAACCACACTATAACTTCTCAAATAGGAATTTCCATATCATTAAAGTCACTTGAAAACACTTAGAAAATGTGCTTAAAACTACAAGCATTCAAAAATGCACTTACCATGAACAATTTTTACGTGAATCCCTTGTTGTTTCAAAAAATCCATCTCCTCCCCACCCCTTCCAAACACCTAAAAAACACACAAACAACACCATTAAAAGTATAGGGTAGAAAAATTCATAGGCCTACTAAATACACCATTAAAATGCAACTTCTCATATATGTAAACAATTGTTTTTTAGGAGCTCTACTATATTTTGTCACACTATCATAAAAAAGAAATGAGCTCTTATATATTTATTCATCTACAAACTTCTTTACAACCCATCAAATTAATGTTTAAGTCGAATTAGGAATGAGAGTTTGAAGATTGCGTGTAATACTAGAAAAATAAACATGTTGACGGAACAAACAACTTGATCCGGCAACGAAATGAACTACGACGATAGTAGATAGAGCTCTAACAAATGAGATATGGTGGTAACAGATCCGGCAACAAAACGACGGAATGACGACGATAGCAGAACGACGACGAACGATGACGGTAGCAGATCTGGTAGAGACATACGAACGACGACAGAACGAGCAGCAAATCCGATGGAGACACGCGAACGACGACGAAACGAACAACAGATCCAGCAGAGATACGCGAATGATGACAAAATGAGCAGCAAATCCGGTGAAACGACCAGCAGATCCAAGTGATTGGGTGCGGTGACGCGGGTTGCACGATAAACAGACCTGCATGAAGGCCAGATCTACACCACGACAGCTTTTTACCCATGATTGACGGACGAATGGCAAAGGTTTGGAAGAGAAGAGTGAGAAAGAATAGGGTCTGAAAAGGGAAGTGTGTGAATGAGAGGAAAAAGAAAATAGAGGGAGAGTGAAGAGGGAAATGAAAAAAATGGGGGAAAAATAGAAAGTTAAAGGAAAAAGTGAAGCGGGTCTTTAATATCAGTTTAAAACCGACATTAAAGGTACCCCTACAATGTCGGTGACATTAAAGATCTGATTTTTTTAAAAAAAAAAAAATCGACATTATATATCCGATTTTACTTTTTTCAACTAACATCAAAGCCCAAATTCTTGTAGTGCCTACTCAACAAAAATAGGTTCAAGCTTGTATTTGAGTTAGATAATTTTATTTTGACAAAGGCAATATGTATGTAGGAAAAGACTATGTCACACCCCTTCCCAGATTACCCTCTTAATCCAAGAAGAGATGCGAAGACAGCAGTTGTCAACTCTCTTATGACAACTACTGCCCAACATACTTCTGTAAACCTGTTTTCTCAACACTTGATAAATATATTATTGAGATTTCTTTTAATAAAAGTATTATTGAATTGCATTCCTAAATCCAATAAACTAAGTCATGGCTATAACATGAATACTTAAACTTTATGTATAGACATAAAAGAGGATCAAGTTTTAGTATATAGCCAAAATGGTCTATAAGTATATGGATATGATTGAGTACCTTTCCTGGGGACACTATGAATGTGGCCCGCTTTATATATTGATACAAACGATGTGACCCCAAAGTCGTTCATGTAAAGACATGCGAGTGGGGGTATCCTATACAAAAGATGTTCACATAAGACCGGACCATGAAATAGTCACTTCTTCTTTATAAACGACCGTTTACTGTTAAAACTGACTATTTCAATTTGATGACCTAAGGTAACTTGATCTTAATCCTGAGCTAACTATAAACTTCTGTTTATTTGAGATTATCTTTTAATCTGCATGGGTGAGAGTGGCTCAACATCACCGTTCAATAAGTTTCCCATTTTAGCGGTAAGATCAGATAGATTGTTGGAGACATAATCTTGTAAGACGGAATTCACTTCTATCCATCTTAGGGTTAACGGGTAGGTTGTTCTCCTAAGTGTTGAATCCTGGTCTTGAAAAAATGGGCCCTGCCCTCTCATGGCTGAGAGAAATTCGATTTATTGGTAGGATCATAAATCAATTATTCATTAGAGGATTAGTAGAGACTTAAGGAGCAAGATGTATTATAGGGGTAAAATGGTAATATTGACCTAGCTGTAAATACGAACGACCTATGAAGGATCGACTTACTGATTATGATTAAATCAAGTGGACAGAAATATATCTACAATGAGAAGAGTGCAACTACTAAGCTATAGTGGTATATCTCGATAGTTAACGAATATTGATTAATTAGGTTTAAAGAATTTAGCCAATTAATCTCAAATCGTTGGAGCTCATGATCCGTAGGTCCATTAGGTCACTCTACTAGCTCATAAAAGGATTGAACCTTAAAATAGTGTGTTGAGAGAATTTGAAATGTTCAAATTTGGTTTAGAGTTTGAATAATATATTCGATATAATTAACGTTTGATTAACGAATTAAACAAAATGGGAGAGTTGGAAATATATAAATTTGATTTAAATATCAAGTACATGAATAGTGATTCATGTATGGATTAGGTGTTTTATTAATTTAATATTTGATATTAAATTAATTAAATTTTATTTTAAATAGTATTTTAAATAAAATTAGAATTTGAAAATTCAAATTCAAATTTTAAGTTTTATTTTTTGAAAATTTAAATTAATTAAAAAATTTTGGAAAATGAATTTTTCCAACTTTTCCAAGCTTTTTACACCTAATCCACTCAATTGAGTGGAAGATTGAGTGTCAATCTCCATTACTCATTAATTTGCATGTTAATATTGAATTAATAGAGATCTATTTGATTGAAAATGATGCATGCAAACTGAAATTGTAAAGGTGAAAATTTTCTTGTTTTCTCTCTTCATTCCAACTCCCAAATCACACCAAATTCCCTCTCAATTTGAGTACCACAACTCAATCTAAGGCCTGAGATTAGTAGAGAAGACTCCTGGGGTGGTCTACTATATAGATCGAAGAAGAAATATGTGGTGAATTCAAGCAACTCGGAGGAATCATCAAAGGTATTCACTTGAAACTCTAATCTACTGAATACCATGAGCATGCATGTTTTTTTTACTAAAATTGATGTAGTTAGAGTGCTTAGATCCTCAATTGCTTCCACATCTTGAATGTCAACTCCATCGAGTGGTATCAGAGCATGTTTTAAGCACTCAATCTACGTTAATTTTAGCATGGTGGGTGTTTTTCATGAGTTGCATGAAATGGTTGCTAAAATGGATATATTATGGTATCGACATCAAAATTTCTCTTCATTTTGTAAGTAATTGTTGTAATTGGCTCTTTGTTTATGGGTCTTATTGTGTCATTAAGAGTCTGTAAATTTATTAGAGTCAATAGAGTTACAATTAGGTTGTAATTGAAGAAGATCTGGAGCATGCTCAGCTGCAAAAACTCAAAATTGAAGCTTCTGTTAGACAGCGTTGCAACACTACCCTCACAACGTTGTAGCTGATGGAATAAAACAACATGCACAATGGAAGCAATGAATCAACAACACTCTAATTACATTAAATAAACTAGGATTAAGCAAGCAAAGATAGTTGGAAATACAACCTTTGTAATTTTCACAAGAATCTTCGTCTCTATGAGCAATCAACACCACCAACGGTAAATTCTCGCTATTCTCTAGTTGAAGAACACGGTTGTGGAATCAAATGTTTAGTGAAAGATAGGAAATTTCACTAATTAATTTAAGGAGTCAAAGAGATTTTGTGGATTATTATGGTTTAAAAAACAAGGAAGCATTAGCCTTTTTCATTTGGAAAAACAAAAATGTTTATAAACAAAACACATGCAAAAACTCTTCTTGCATGGCCTCCACCTCAAACTCCATTAGCATGAAAAGATTAGGTGTCAAGCTTAGCAAGAGCCACTCCATAGACCACTTAGTTAGTAAAAAAATTCAACAATTAGATTTTTTCACTAATTAATTTTTTATTGATTTTTTTTATAATAAATCAAATTTATTTGACAAAATATGAAATACATTTTTCATATTTTAGAAATTATTTAACTAAAATAATTTTAATTAAATAAAATAAAAATTAATATCACTTATTAAAATGACTTTGACACCTAATTTTGATTAATCACGTTAATCAATTTTTAAAACACTTCCATGCTAATATTTTATTTAATATAAAATATACTCTCAAAAGATAATTAATTATTATTTTGCATCAATCTAAAGTCTGAGATTTTACTAAAATTATTGTAGTTAGAGTACTTAGATTCTCAATTGCTTACGCATGTTGAATGTCAACTCCATCAAAACAAACATAATCATGTATTTCATAAAACATTTACATACTTACTTTTATGGTTTGAAAATAAAACTGAAAACACGGAAACATAGCATATAAAAATCCTGAATTAAAATTCTTCATCATTCTTTATAAAACACCTCTACTTCTCTACCTGAATCTGAGGGAGAGCCCTTTTGCTTAATCCCTAATAACCTTAGTTGAGAGAGCGCTCTTTTCCTCAATTTCATCAATGTTGATAACATAGGTCATACTTGTAAGTAGAACTGAATAAAATCCTGACTACCTTACCATACCTTCGGTATCAGGGATCCCTAGCATAACTGGAAATCGGGGTACCTTACCATACCTTCGATACTAACATTAAAATAAAGCTCCTGTATAAGGCACAAAACATTTAAATCTTTCATAAAACAACATACTCATGATAAAATAATTAAACCTCAAAGTTTAAATGTCATCGCATAGTGTCTTGCAAACATTAAACATGCTCATAAATTCCTTTGTAGAAATTCATCATATTTTATAACATGGGCATAAACTTATTGAAAATGCATGCTAATTCTTATATAAAATATCTATATTTAAAACTATGGATCATGCAATCAACATATATTGAAAGCATGCGTCGAGGAAATTACGATATAAAACAGTATGTTATACTCGTTGTGTGCCGAAAATCATTTATAAAACTACTCATTAGAAATCATTTGTAAAACATGTCACTCATTGTCATAAGCTAATCCCCAAAAGGTCTATATGCCTCTTCCATTTGTGTCTACCCTGTAATAAGAATAAATCCCTTGGTTAATGTCATTGGCTCCTTTTGGAGCTCAACTTAAACATTTAGCTTAACATCATACTTAAGGATTTTTTTCTTATAGTTTACTGATTGCATAGCTTAATTCATCGCATCATTATTGCTTTCATCGCATCGACTGAACTCATCGCATCACTTATACTTAGTCAATTTACCTTTTACTTGGTTGAAGAATAGCACTTACGGGTGCTCGAAAAGTTACAAAGAAACACTTTCATGCCTACGCGATGGGCGTCCACTACAATTCTCACTGAGCATGCCTCGGCTGCTAACACGTTCATTCGTGCAGCCTCATGCCTTATCCCACGTGGCACCTTACCTGATGACTACCTTTGTTCTCGTGAATCCTCGCTAATCGCTTACGCGTGTCGTCCCATACCTTGTCCTGTCAGTTGCTTGCTTATCCTTCAAATGTAGCTATGTGCTTATTCATCCATAACATTGATCCAGATTTCAAATTCCATATTTAATAACTTGTAGTCCAACCATTATTTAACTAAACTTCCTTCACATGCTCATAAACATCTTAACTTTCTTACCTTAGGATTTGAGAATCAAATTCCTAAGGTTAGGATGGAAATCCTTTAATCTCTCAAGCTTGCCCGAAAATTCATGAAACTTCAAATTCTCTGCAATTCTTCAAATTTTCAAACTTTAATCGCTTGAATCTTGTCTCACAGCCCAAGATCACCTTCAGCACCAATTAAGCTTCAAGTGGGCAATAACCTTCTTTCCTTAACATGAAAAATTTGGCAAAATAGGTTTCCTCTTTTCAAGACCTATTTATACTTAGGCTTGCATGCACATCTAGCTTAATCAGATGCCACCTGGCCCATTAATCTTTAGTTAATGTTTCTAAAACTGCCACTTGGCCCACGTACTAAGTGATTAGGTTGAATTCTTCAACTTAACTTCATCGCATAAAGTTTGCACCTTTTGGTCTTCGCTCATTCCTAGCCATCATCGTATCGCCTTGCCTTAGGCATTCATTACAAGCCTTATCCGATCTGTTGGGGTTGATGCCCTAAAGTCTCATGTCCTATAGTTTGTAAACAGTATGTACGAACACTTGTGTTGTTAATATATGATATTTACTTCACATCTCGTATTTTGCTCGATTAATTGTTTTATTTGCTTTACCATAAACCAATAAACATAAAATCCTTGGTTATCTATATGTGACTCAAGCATGTATGTGGTGACATACAAGTGGATCATGTCTTGAGTGATAACCAAAAATGGTCTGTAGTATATGGATAAAAGAGGGAAACCTTATCCTGGTAACGCTACGGATGCGACCCACTTTGTGGAATGATCACAAGTATTGTGACTTGTCACAGATGGTCTGATCCTAATCATTCGTGTTGGGGACATGCGATCAGGGGCGTCATATACAAAGAGTTTGTATAAGACCTGACCACGAAGTGTTAACTTCTCGTTATATAACACCATTCATGATAGAGACTTCACTTCATTAGGATGACAATAGGTAACATGACCTCAATCCTGGGTGAGTTGGGAACTCCTGCCATTGAGGGCGGTCCTTTGATTTGTATGGGTGTGAGTGGCCAGGTCGCCGATTCAAACCTACCATTTTGGGGATTCGTCTGATTTGGAAGCTGGGAACTCAGCTACACAAGATATAATTCACTCTTTCCCCGAGGTAGGGGTAAGTAGATAGATGGCTCCCTTAAGGGCTAATTCCGGGGCTTGAACAATGTGGCGCCACACATCTTCTCTTGGCCCGAAAGGTGTTCACACATAGTTGGACTATGTTGTATTGTTCATTAGAGGAATCAGTGGTACTTAAGGAGTGAGATGTAACTACAGGGGCAAAATGATAAATTGGTTCAGCTGTACTTACGAGCATCTTTGAAGGGTCATTGCACTCATGATTGGTTATATCCGATGGACACAGAAATATATCTGTGGCAAGAAAAGTTCAGCTGTTGGTCTTTAGTGGAATGCCTGATAGTTAATGGATGGTGGATCTCATGGCTAAAGAGTATAGTCAGCTATTCATGTATCATTAGAGCTTCGAGCCATAAGTCCATTAGGTCCCCTGGGTAGCTTGGGTAAAAGTCGAGAACTAGTATTTGGGTTAATTTGAAATTTTCAAATTGACAAGAGGCAGTTCAATTATATATAATTGAACTGGTTAATTAGATATGATATAGTTAGCAAATGTATGAGATACATTATTTTAGAGGAAATTAGATATAAATATGATTTATATCAAGTAGAGGAGAAAATACTATAGTAGATATGTGATATCAAACTATAGGATATAAATATAATATGATTATATTTATTAATTAATTGATTGATTAATTATATGATAAATAATCATTTTTTCATGTTCGGATGTGGGTAGTGGGCAGCGTTGATTATGGTAACCGATGGGTTAAAAATGAAAAAAGTTTTCATTTTGAATCGTGCAATCGATATTGATTCTTCCGCCCAAAAAGATTTCGTGAAATGATCGCCCGAGAGCCTATATGATAGTTGCATCTCCGCCTAAACGATCGTTCACCTTGCGTTTTAACTAAACAATCGTATATGTTTTTCCTAAACGATATTTCATACATGATCGTGTAGCTCCTCTATGCGATAAGCACTTCTACTATACGATAGCACTGTTTTCTCTTCCACATGCTTATCGCCTACACGACTCATTTGTCCTCCGTCCTCTACCAAATTCACCATAGTCCACCCTTTGAGTTTTCACTCTGAGAATGCTCGGGGCTCATTAGAGGTGGTGTCGTCCCCATTGCGGCGTTCGTGTTCGTGTTGATTGTGCTACTACAGTTGACATTCCTACTGGGTGTTGGTAGATCTGTTAGAAGGTTTCCGTTGCGTTGGAGTTCCGGAGTGTGAAGATAGTCTTCAACTGGTATGGAACTCTATCCCTTATGTTATTTATCTTATTTTGAGCATGCCGATAATTAGATTTATTTGCATAACTATATATATTGAATGTATAATTGTTATATTTCAGTCACGGTGAGATCGAAGCGATCCGAATGAACTCATGGAACTCTCGGTATGAGATCCTTCAATTGGTATCAGAGCCAGGTTTTGATACTCCGATTTCATCTGTTGCAACGAAATAAGATTTACATTCATGGTGGGTTCATTTCTATGCTGTTTAATTGTTAAATCTGCTGTGGATGTGCCAGATTAATGGATGTTTTAGGAATGTTTAACCTCGGTTTGATTTAAATCATTTTACACTTTGGTTGTTTGTAAAGGCTCCTGCGTTTTTGGGCATTAATAATCGTTATCGAGTCTGTATTCAAAGTATGTTTGGAGTTTTGAGTCGTTTGTCGAAGTTCTAGGCAAGCATTGCGGCTCTTCGAGGAAGGAGGCGATCTAGGGTTGATTGCATCGTGTAGAAGAAGTTTTACGTGATCACTATCCATCGCATCGTAAAGATGAAGAAGTACGCGATCGTTGATGAATGCATCGGTTAAACGATGGGGAATGCGATCAATAGTTGGTTGCATCGGGTTGACGATCTAGTACGCGATCGCTGAGTATCACGTTGTGTAGATGATGAGATGCTCGCAGATCGCTTAACGCGCGGGCGCGCTAGACGATCGTTTAGATCAGCAAGCTTCATCACTTAGTAACTGACTAAACGATCGGTTAGTAACTCAAGGTAAATCGTTTAACTGTCATCGCGCTACACGATCGCATGGATAGTCAGGCTTCGTATCCTCGTCATTGTCTACGCGATCGTTTTTTTATGCTCCTATCGTTTATTGCACGTTGAACGATTGTTTACCTACTGGAGTTTGCTACACGATGAAGACCTCCTAGTGGTTTAAAACCCAGTTCGCCTGTGAACTAGTTTTCTCGATGAAAAATGTAATACATAGGGTTTTTCATTCCGATTGTTTTGTGTAAAGGCTCATCTCAGTCCATTAATCCTTTGTTTATTACATGCGATGTATGTTTTATATGTCATATGGTATGCACATATAGTAAATCCCACCTTAGGTTATGCAATGGTCATGCATCATTTCTTTATTGTAATTTTTATAATTTAGAGAAGCATGATTTAATTATGTAAGAGCATGCTCATGCATCATATAATATAAGAGTTATATTTATGCATGCATAAAAAACATTGGCATGCATCATTTTTATATTATAATTGTTATAGTATAAGGGTGAATGATAGCATGTTTGCTTGGTTGTTACGCGTTATATAAAAGTTATATATAGTAATGACCGGACATTACATGAAGCATGATACATAGGTTATTTTATAAATGTTATAAACGCCTCGTTGTGCGCAATTGTTTTAGTTATTTCTTTTTAAAAGTTAAAGAGAAATTAGAACTAAAAAAATAATAAAAACATGCATGCTCATTTAGGTTTAATTCATGGTTTTAAAATGTTTAAAACTTAGATCACATAAACCTAAGATCACGGTTCTAATATGATTAGCAACCCTAAGGCTTTAATCTTTTAATCAGTTTAATAGGATTAAATTGGCTAATAAAAGGTTAAAGTGTGGCAAATCTTTTTATAAGGGACCTTTTGTCTAAGGCGGGTTATGTCTAGGCTGGGGTATTTAAGTTGACGGAAACATAACAGCCCTACCTGGGAACTTACCTGGAAAAGTGAATTAGATAGATTTGATGCATGCATGCAAGTTAAGGACAGTCCATTAAAGTGTTTAAATATGACTACTTGAACTTGTTCATATTTCATAAACAAACATTGTTTATGAGCAAAGTTTAAAAAAATGACTTAGACTAAAATTAGTAGCTGGATTGTCTAGGTTAATGAATCCCTAGGTAGAACATTCAGTGGGAGGTACTTGGGGCATGAGATGCTTCACTTAAACCTTTCAGTTTTCTCCTAAATAAACCACACCGTGAGATCTATCCTCGGCCTCGCGGCA